>NW_004524633.1:13364916-13366809 GCF_000260255.1 Octodon degus
ATATATATATATATTTAGCATAACACTGTCCCAAAGGAATTTCACTGGAAGACTCAACATAAAAGACAGAAACAGGGCTGCCCTCGTTGACTATAGCAGCACCTGTAGCTTCCTCTTGTCTCCACCTGGAGGCGCCAAGGCATGAAGTTGCAAAACTTGGCCACAGTAGAACTTGAAAGCTAGCAAATGAGTCCAGCGCCGCAGCCAGCATGATAAAGAGTGCATTGCTTCTCTGAAAAAACTTTCCCTTTGGTAATAGAGTGTTAACAGGAAACTCTTTTCATTTCCGTTTCTGTTGATGGTAGATGCTGCATTCTGAAATGCATTGTGTGAGAGACAAATATGGTGGAGAAATTGTCTCAAAACTTGTCTGCAATGCAGGGGATGTAAGGCTTGAATTCTAGCTCCTGGGAAGGAACTTGCAGCAAAGGCATTGGTGGGCCTTTTGTACGATCCAGTTTGGGAAAGGAGCTCCAGCTCGTGCAGAGTTGGCCACTTGCTTCCGCCGCTGGCAGGCTCAGTGCACCCAGGGAGGGTGAAAGAGAAAGACATGGCCAGCTGCTTTGTGGTGGAGTGGAGGAGAAACCCTGCTGTGGGGAGCAGGGCTGTATTTCCAGACTGTATGTGCATGTGGCCCATAAAGGCAAGCCATCACGGCGGGTAGGTCTTGTTCAGTAAGAACACCATGGAACACTATATCTCAAAAAAAGGGAAGCTATTCCTAAGGACAGAGGAGAAGCAAGGATCACATAAACTGCATTTAGCTAGGCCAGAGGAACCATGGACATAAGGCCACCAACGGATACGGAAGGTGACGCAGAGTCAGCTTCATCCCTGGCAGACCCAGGGGCCTGGGGAGCTGCCGCAGAGACAGCAGTCATGGTGGCCTTGCATGTCCTTCCCTTACTTCTACCTGGGAGGGCCAGCAGTCACAGCCACCTGTGGAAGGAGAACAACCATGAGGTGGAAAGATGAAGTGGCATGCCCCATGACATTGTGGCATTTTTAATTACAGGTTTGAGCCTATACTTTTTGGCTTTATATGGCTGTGGAATTTCTTTTACCTAAAAGGGAATAGAAAATGTACAGCTTTGCCTGAGTTTTCATCCAGGATAGGGAAAATACACATGCCTCAGTAGCTTTAAAAGATAAGAGCCAAAAGTCAGCTTTTGTTGACAGGCACATAGCTTACTTACCCAACTACTGGTTTTAGATAAAATGTGGAGTCACTTTGTGAACTGTTTCTCTAGATTCTAATCCACCCTTCATGATCCACCCTACACAATGGTTCTTAAACATTTGAGGGAAGCCTGGCCGGTTCCTGAGTGGCTTTCCTCTATGCTGCCTTCTTGGGGGATGGGCCTCCAGTTCCCTCTGGCCTGCATTTCCTTCTCTGGCCTGCTGCTGTTCATCTTCCCTCTTATTCAGAAGAAGCCCACATGTGGGTCCTGGGCCCCATATAGAGAGACTCTTTTTTTGAAAATTAACCTGTCTGAAATGATTGAGCTCCACCTTGGGAAGACTTTTGTTTTCTCTTCCTCTGTCAACAAGCTCGGATCCAGAGTATCTTTTACAGAAAAGTCTGCTAAGACATGGGTACCAGTGACTGCATCCACAGCCTGGAGCTGGTGGATCCTGCACCAGAATGTCAGCCAGTGTCCTGCCCAACCTACTCTGTGGGCATTGCCCGTGTTTAAGCATTTTCTGAATCTTTGCTTCTTCCATTGGAGAGAATTTCATTTTTCTCTTTACTTAATTTGCATTGACTTCAGCATGCATCAGCCCTAACCCTTCGTGACACGTTTGTCGCGCGCGGCCTTGCCAGCAAGAATGACGTGACCACTGGTTGGTTTTCTGCGCAGCTCTTTATTGTTCTCTTACATCCGTCTTCTC
>NW_004524633.1:13369744-13394141 GCF_000260255.1 Octodon degus
CCATCCTAGGGCGCGGCTACACGCAGCTCCCTACACACATTGGCTTGTTCTCTAGAAACCCTGCCAACAACAGCAGGAACGCCCCCCCCCCCATGGTATCAGCTAGCATCTGCTATTGTAGGTGCCACCATTGCTGTTCCCCGAGCCATCTTTATGGAAAATAGCTGACTCCTGCCTATACCCTCTGACAGATAAACAGAATTATCAAAGCAGAAACAGGTTGCTTCTTTCTTGGAATAAATGAAAACAACATACTAGTAAGCATACAGGAAATTATGATCTTATCTTTGCCTTTGTCTTCCTGTGTTTAATCAAGCCCATTTCTAAAGCCAATGTTTGCCCCTGAAATTTGGATGCAAGTTACTAGATCAGTCAAGTAAGCCATTAATTTATCAAAATGCCATCATGCAGGTAACTCAAACCTTAAGGAGAAGGAGCCCACAACCCATTCTATTGATTTTTAGGACACGTGTACATGAAGCGGATGTGTGAAGTACAATTTATGGGTAGCATGTCCAAAGGCAGGTCGTCACCATCAAAGCCATTATCCCTTGGCTGCTGAAAAAGAAAACTCAAGAAATAAAAACATTAAATATATTTTCTAACATTGTTGAAGTCAGATCTAATGGCCCTTTGCTGAATCTCAAATCTCACCATAGCCTAGTAACATCAAATGTTAGTGAGGTCATGACAAAGATAATGACTTGATTTCAAGTATCAACCAAGAACACCTGCTTTGAAGTGGGTGACACTCTTCATTTTTTTTCTACCTTACCAGACTCTACTCATGATAAAGGCATAGACCAGATCACTCAGCATTGGAGTTTAGCGCCGTATTGTCCCTAACTAGCACTAATAATTGCCTGGATATGAATCATGGCCTTTTATCTAGCAGGTAGATGATACTAATTAACAAGTTGGTTCTTGGTTGGAGCTCTGTCAAAATAATGATGAGACAGCTATAGTCCCCTCCTCGAGGAGAATAATAGCCCAGGAAGAAAGACAGACTTGTAGGGCTGGGGAGAAAGCTCAGTGGCAGAAGCACCTACCTGGCAATCACAAGGTCCTGAGTTTGATCCCCAGTACCAGAAAAAAAAAAAAAAAAAAGCCAAAAAGACAGACTTGTAACCTGACCACTGTGACCCAAAATGTTCTGGATACTGGATGGAAGACCTGGTTCACTGCCTGGGGGAATCCGAAAATCTCCAAGAAGAACTCCGTTTTTGGCCCAAGTCTTGTCTTCATAAGAGATGCTAAATACATGATAGAGGAGGAAAAGATCTTTAATAAATAAATCTAAGGGTTTTTTTAAACCCTGTTTTTCTTAAAACCGAAAGGTCAAAGCTATCAAAATTGACTTTTTTGGGACTTCTGTTTCACTATTTGTAATCCTATAGATCACTCTGCGTTAAGCAGTTACTTTCTCCCCACACTTTTGGCTTCCTAGGCAAAGCCACTGACATGGCTCCACTGAGCCACATGTCCAGATCAGGATTCCCTCTTTCCAAGTCTGGAAAATTCGATGTGAAGTGACAGCTTGACATTTGTGTGCTGCTGCTTCTTCTGTTTTCACAACATTATTTCCAGTTTAGGAAGCATAAATGCCGTTTCTTGGCCAGATATCATTTATTTTGCATGAAATAAATAACCACTTGAGGTAATAAAATCAAGATTCTCTAAGACAAACCATCAAGACATTGTTTATCCTAAATAAAATGGAAAAGTTTAAAGGTGGACCAAACATGGTAGAGCTGATTGTATTAGACCATGGAAATGTTGATCTTATCTATTTATATCTGTGTATTCAAGAACGGGGAATTTCTCTTGGAGATAAACAAAATGTTTCAGTATTTAAATGTCTTAATGAATAACATAACCCTCCTTGGGTAAAAAAAATTCACCATGTTTTATGTTAATAATTATTGTGAGCTGTGATATTAACATAGTTATTTATTATCTTGTTCAAAGGAGTTTTCTTAAAAGGACCTGGGTATGATGAAGATATGTGACTATACATTTTCAAAAGTCATAAAATTAAGCATTTAAAAGGTTGATTCTATGATATAGTGTGCCCACTTGAAATAATTTTATTTTATTTTTTAAAGGAAAGAAAAAGAAGGTAGGATTCTAATTTTATCATTCTGGAAAAAAAAATTTAGGTCCTTCCGTAGATATGGACTTGGATGCCTTCCCCAAATGCAAACTTTGATAATCTTAAGCAAAAAACTTAAAATCGATCACCCCCACAGCCAAGCCAAGAATGAAGAGCAGAAAACAGGGCTATGACAGAGGGGGAAAGGGATCCAAGACAGGAAATGGGCTTGGTCAGACGTGTGGAAAATCAAGGCAACCCCAGGGCCATTAATGAAGGTCCTCGTAAGACACCTCCCTGCATCCTGTCCTCTGCTGCCTTGAACAGCTGCTGGGATTTATTTCTGAGAGGAGCCGGGCCAGGGCCTTCCCAGGGAAACGCACTCCCAGCACGTTCCACCAGACAGCACTACAGAAGAGGCACAGGTGGCCGCTGGGAGCTTCCTTGGGATGGAGAGAGGGAGCCCCCGCCAGCCAGGGCCCTTGATCCTGGCCTGAGGAAACCCTACTCCGCTAACTGAAAGCCAGTTAAGAAGGCTTTATCCTTGGAATGCAATAGAAGGTGTCTCTTTTCTGGCTGTTACTGAAGCACGTTGACAGGCAGAAGCATTAAGAAAATCACTAGCATGACTTAAGACAGTGGATCCGAAAAGCATTTGAAAGGGTAAAGAAGTGGGCCAACACTACAGAGCAGAGAAGAGCATTACAACAAAATGCACAAAGATTAGCCATGTGGGAGGGAGACAAAGACGCAACCACAAACTGCCTCACACTGAGCACATTTGTTAACTTATCATTCTGGGCTGGTGTACAGTGGATTCTCCCAGAAACTCATATGCCTTCATATGGAAGGGAAGAAAATTATACAAGTCTATCTTCTGAGAAGAAAATGTAGATGTTGTGTAGTCGAATCCTTGCTTTGCTACTTACGATCCATTGTATAGGTAAGTTCATTTGTCCTGCCTGTTTCTCCATCTCTAAACTGGGATGATTATTAGAATTTATTTCATACAGTTGTTTCATTAAATGAGATAAATGTATGTAAGGGATTTGGAACAGTGATTGGCATGTAAAGTATATTACTATCGCTTAGTGTTTCTTTTTTTTTTTCTTTTTCTTTTTTTACAGTACTGAGGATCGAACTCAGGACCTTGTGCATGCCAGGCAGCCACTTACGCTGCTGAACTGTCTCCCTGGCCCAATATATTAATATAGCTGTCACTATGCTGTAAACATTCCAGATTAGAGCTGGTTTAACTATCTGATATCAGGTGTCATCTGAAATAGCTGGAATCTGACAAAGATCTGGGCATCACGTTGTTATATAATTTCTCACATTATCTTGCTGAGCTAGCTGCTAAGCCTTAAATGATTTTTCCTAGGTTTTACTTTTTTTGTATTTTAGGGGTCTACATGGTGTTTAGGGTCTCACTACTAGATCAGACTTGGAGTGATCTGCCTGCTTACAGCCTCCCAAGAGCTGGGATTACGGGTGCGCACCACCATGCCCAGTCTCAGTGTGCCCTGGAGGTCGAGGCCAGCATGGCAGGCCTGGGGATTGTACCCCCGGCCCCTGCACCTGCTTGCAGGTGCTTTAATCTGCTGAGCTATTTGGCCAACCCTTCTTCCTAGATTTCTAATCATATCTTTCCTGAGTCCGCCTTTTATAAAATCCTAGTTCCCAAGGCTTATAATTATAATCACAGCAATGTGGTGTAAACCCTCCGCTGACAGTCAGGTGACTTAGAATCTAATTACTCCTGTGAAACTCACTTCCCCATCTTGGACTTTCCATTCTCCCATAGGAGAAAGTTCAACTAGATGACATCTGGGCTTTTTTGGTTGTGACCTTCGCTATTCCATTAGATTTTATGTGATTTCTTAGCCTTTTCATTTGAATGTCTTCTGAGATAAAGGACCAGAGAACTCTTATTTACTATCAATTCCAAATGCCTTTTGGGCATCTGCATCCAAATATCTCCTGCTGGCTCCTCTATCTGTGAATCCAAATTGTCACCTTTTGCCCATCAGGCTAAGTGGCCACACTGTTCTCTGGGTACCCAGTTCAAAACATCAGGTGCGTGGACATTCTCAGTGCTCAGCCACTCTACCCACCTCTCCGAGCCTCCTCCCTGCCATCTCTGAGCTGCCACAACACTCCAGGCTCTGTTTGGCTGTCCTCTGACCAGTGCTTCTGAACTTGTCCTGTTCAGGGACTCCTGGTGGATACCGATCTGCTCTGGAGGTCTGAGTCAGGGAGAGGTTCCATGCATATTTCTAAGCCAGGCCATGCCACAGTGGCTGGCTCCCCATTACACTTGGGAAAGCAAAGCACATGGCCTTCTAATGAGAGTCCCAGAAGCTAGATAGTTTCCTTTTGATTCCAATTTCCAGTTTTCTAAGCTTTGATCCTCTTCCCTGTGAAAACATCACAGCCAACACAATTCAATAGTAAGTAAAACATCTCTACACTGGAACTCCAACCTGGATTTTCTTGTTAATTCCCCCAGTCCCTCTCCTCACTTAATCTAATTTACCTAACAAGCCTACTAACTAGTTGTTTTCAGGGAGGCATTTTCCATTTTCTGTACTCATGCTGCGTGAGTTCTTTCTTTGCTTGAAATGCCATTTTCCTTCTTTTATTCCTGTTTCTCAAAGTCTTCCAAGTCCTTGAAGACATGGCTGAAATAAATACCACTTAGCGCTCACAGCGTTTCTGCTCCTCCCTTTAAAGCCCCAGTGCTCACTTTGTGATGATCCACATCTGCCACCTCTGCCATCAGACAGGCTCCTGCAGGGGATGCTTCAAAGCAGAGAGCTATCTAGAACTCCTAAGTGGAAGCACTGCCTTCCTAGCTCTTCAAAGTAATACAGGCGGGAAACACAAGCCGATTCAGAAGGGCTTAGATGGCCTCACGTAGTATTGAGCTGTTGGCCTTTGCTGGGGATGCCTTGGACTTTGGTGCTGACTCCCACTTTTTTATTGCAATTTCCTGTATTTCCGCAGTCCTGCCTGGATGCAGGCCTGTGCTAGGCAGGACCCCAAGACTCACCCTGAAGGTCCTCACCCTTGGGGAGGTGGTCAAGGGTGATGAAGGCTTCCACCCCAAGGGGCTTGGGATCCCGCTTGAGATGCAGTCCTGGATAGAGGAGCCCTGAATCTGGCCTGTTACGTAATTATGCTGTGGGACCTTACGGCTCTAAAGGTAGGATTGTTATTGAACAAGCACCATGAAGATTTGTCTAAAAGTGTGCTGCTGATGGTGTTCTGCTTCTCTGCAGCTGAGTCCTCCTTTGTGTTGTTCATCCCAGCACATGCGCTTTCCTCCTTCCCTCACCTGCCTCTGTCTGAGACGACACACCTAACCTGACCGTGCCTCAAAGGAAAACGGGATTTAAGCCCCCATGAACTCACAAGTGCCTCTGGGCTGGAACTAAGCACTTGCTTAGGCAAATGCAGGAAATGGGGTTCCATCCCCAGCACCACCACAAGCTGCACGCATGCTGAGCCGGCGACTGCATCCAGGCGTGAAGGCGCATGCCTGTAATCCCAGCACTGGGGAGGCTGAAAACAGAAGAATCACTACGAGTTGGAGCTGTGCAGTGAGACCCTCCCCCTGAGAAGTTCAAGACACTCTTTAATGAAACTGAGGCCTAGAATGGAAGAGAATAAAGCCATACACACTCTTCTGTCTAAGTGGAAGAGTACGAAACTATAGCTACATATCCGCACACATCGATTTGCTGGCTCTCTTCTATAATATGTCAAATACTGTGTGTTTGTCACATTATGTGCCTTACAGTATTAACTTTTCATGACCAACTCTAAGATCCAGTTTCCCGAGATTTCCCAGGGGGGTGCGGTAACTAGTCCGGGATATGCTGCCTCTGTCTGTGTCCTTTCACCAACGAAGACCACAGCAGCTGGTGGCACGAAGGGGAGAAAGCCAAACTGCCCTTGTCCTTGCAGGATAAAGATGCTTATTCTACATTGCGGGTTAGGCAGTCTATTCCAGGCCTCCAACCGCACTGCTCAGTCGCTGTGGCCTTCCCACTCAGATCCTTCTGCGGCCCTCCTGCCTCCGCTTTCACTTGCTCTGAGATCATGCCCACTCCCGAGCACCCACTGTCCCACCAGAGGCACCATACACTGCCTACACTGTGCCTCATGGCTCACCTTTAGTACTCAGGCATAGAGACACGTCCAGCTTCCTGTCTGCACCAACGGTGCCCAAACTCCACGATCAAAACTCTCCCTCTCCACCTTCCTTTTGGAACGTGTGCTTTCTTTTTTGGTATCAGTTTTCTTTCACGGGCATCCGGCCCTCGCCTGCAATATCCGTCCCCCAACAGCTCAGGTCCTCCACGAGCTCTCCACTAGCCTTTTCCCCCTCACAAGCACTTATTTGTTAAAACAGCTCTTAATGTGCACTTACTGCACAGCAAGATCAGGACAGACACAGTCTGCACCCTCAGGGATCTGGCGGCCTAATCGGGGATGTAAAGTGGGAGCCCGGCACTTGGGATGTCTGCTCTAGAGACAAGCAAAGGATGGAGACCAAAAATACTTTTCAACCTTCCACATTGCCTTATATCCAGAGGGCCTTGCGGTGGATTTTTATTCTTTTGGTCTGAGGGAGGATCTGGTGGTGTGCGCTTGTATCTGGATCTCAAGGCTATTGCCCGTCTCCCATCATTACTCAGTCAGCCTTTGATGTCTTTACTCGGACCAGGACGCTTTGTAGGAAGGTGTCTGATAGTCTAGTCGTCAATCCCAGGTGGGAAAAGGTCTTGGCACAGTTGTGTAGGATGGAGGCTCAGCCTCGATCAAGCAGCTGCTTCTTTGGGGGCTGAGTGGGTTGTACAGGTGGGACCTTCAGTTTCCCGGAGCTTGCATGAAATACACATGGTGCTCTTTTATGTGAATTCTACTAAAAGCTGGCCAGTGAACAAGTGACAGGTAAGTCGTTTGAACTGCACTAACAGCAAGTTTTCCCTTTGAAGGTTGTGTCAGGAGCGTTCTTCCTTGTAATATCACCATGCTGTAAAACTAGTGTGTTCCAGGGTTTAGGGCATATATCAGAGCAGAAAGGGACAGATTTTAGATCAGGTGTTAGTGCTGACATGGGGTGTGTGTGTACGTGTGTGCACCTTTGTGGTGCTGGGGATTGAACTCAGAGCCTCACACATGCTGGTAGGGGGAGCACTCTAACACTGAGCTACTCCGTGCCCTTATTTATTTATTTATTTATTTATTTATTTATTTATGGCAGTATGGGATCGCACTCAGGACTTTGTGCTTGCCACACAGGCACTTGCACTGTTGAGCTATCTCCCCGACCCCCATCGGTTATAAATATTAAGGTAACTTTAGTATTTAGCTGAGCTTTTTATTGAGAGAGGGAAAGACATTGTGTATAGTGTCTATGAGTGAGCAATGGAGGAGCTACCTGGGATCTCTGCCACACGCTGCTCACACGCACCCCACATGCCCTGACACACACTGTGGTCGTCTCGCACATGTGCACATGTGACCAGGCCCGGCTCAGGGCTCTGAGGCAGTCACAGCCCTCCAAGGGCCCTCGCCATGTGCGGTTGATTTTTTACTTTGAAGAGCCATCACGGAGTATCTATAAGCAGCTGTATCATAATTGCTCACACTCAGTGAGACCAGTTCAGAAGAAATTTATGTCCCCAAGACTAACAAAATGCAAAGGCACTACTAACCAAACGACTGTGAGGAACAAATCAAAGTCGATTTAAAGAGAACTTAGTTAGAAGCGAAATTTAAATAATTTTGCTTTTTAAAATTAGAGGGCTGGGGAGATAGCTCAGTGGAGTTAGTGCTTGCCTGGCAAGCGCAAGGTCCTGAGTTTGATCCCTGGCACCACCACCAAAAAACGTGCCAGTCTCACCCCTGGGTATGCTGAGCCGGCCACTGAGATCAGGTGTGGTGGTGCACACCTGTAATATTATTTAACATTTAATATATTTCATATTAGATTTTTGTTTCTTTATCTTAACATGTACATGTTGAGAGAGCTGGGAACATCTTATGTGCTCAGATATTATCTTTCTTCTAACAAAAACACTGAAACTACCATTCTAAAAATACTCTATTGCTCCAGACAACCACAGGAAAAATAATATAATGGTATAATTCTAAAAAATTTCCCACTTTGACCTTTGATTCTATTAGTTAAAAATTTCCTTTGACAACCTCCAAGCCTGTGAAAAAAACCACAGTGATATTTCAAGTTTCATGTCATAGGTGACAAAGGTTTGTCACCAGTTTACATGGTGAGTTGAGATAAACACTGTGGTTACTTAAACAGTATGGCAGGAAAAAATACCTGGCCACTTGTTTCTGTCTTTTCTGGTCACTAAAAGCCAACTGAGGACACATCAAAAGAAAAAGAAAATTGTGTATAATATGAGTTTGTTCTTTGCCAATTTAAGAGCAGTAAGGAAGGTGATCTTTCTGCCACAGGAAAACAAGAGCCCCATGTGTGAGGCCGAAGTGGTCATCCTGAAGCTCCAGCTCAACAGTTATTAGCCGCCGATTGCTTAGCAAGTCCATTTGGGGACTTTGAATAAAGGAAATCTTTCCATGGATCTATACAAACTTGTGCAGCAGGGTCAGTGGGGAAATGCCACCCCCAGACATACAAGTGCGTATCTCAGGCCCGAGTGTTGAAGGTTATAATCATCTAGTTATGCAACATTAAATTTCAATGTTATTCAGGTTTCCCCATAGCTCAAAGAACAAGTAAAGGTCAAGAATCTGTAGAAATGCCATCCAGTTCTCCAGCTACACAAGAATACTGAATATTGACAATGCCAGAATTTAAAATTAAAATGGAACATAATAGTATATCAGGAAAGCTGAAATGTCAGTAAAATTCCTGTGGGTTACTCAGACAGAATCTATCTTTAGTGACCCAAGAATTCAAGTTGTATACATCTTGTGAGATTTGGAAGGAAGATGAGGAGATGGAAGCTGAGACACCATCTATTTTTTATTTACTCTGGCCTGGATATACGAGGAGTAGGAGGAGAAGGAAGAGGAGGGGAAGAGGAGAAGGAGAAGGAGGAGGAGGAGGAGAGGAGGAAGAGGAGGAAGAAGAGGCTAGTTTCTAGTTTCTTGTGGAGACCTCAGTCTGCTACCCACTGGGATAGGAATGGCTAGTAAAGTCAAAACCTTCTCAGTTGAGAGTCTGTCAGCAGTACCGGCCGCAAGGCATGGAGTGTCTATGGAGTAGGCCCTGAGGTACAGCCTCCTTCACATGGCTCTCACGCCGCGGTCCCAACATCACTGAGAGGAGGAACTGAGCTTTCATTTTCAGCCAAGAAAGCCTTGGGGTAAGTAGACACCTGGCCATGGTCTCAGGTGCAGGATGACACTGCGGTTGAAGGCCTGCTAACAGCCATAGTGTGGTGTCCCTGAGCGCTACCATTTGCTTTCCCAGAGCTCACGCTTAGGACAGGCCAGCCCACAGCACGAACCCAGCTGGTCAAAGACTTGGTTCACTCACTTTTCTGTCTTACTTTCATTTCCTTCTAAACCCTTGTCACTAATATCTTTAGGCAAGAAAAATTGAAATCAAGGAAGAGCCCAAATGAAAACGGAGGGAGGGAGAAAGGGTGAGAGAGAATCCATCTTCATGTGGAGATGAAGAAGAGCACACCAGACCATGACAAGCACAAAGCTTTGGCAGATTTTTTTTATAATTTCTTAATCATAAGTCATGCTGAGGGGGGGGGTCACTGGTTATTCGTTTGGGGTAAATACATTTGTGTGATTAGTTTTATTATAAAACAGTCCACTTCCTGCTATTTACCTGAGGATTGAAAAATAACTTTAATGACTGACTTCTAATTTACTGAGTTCTCTTTTAGTAGATTCGGGAGCTACACTGGGAAGGCTCCCCATTTCCTGTGACATTGCATTCTTTCAATCCCACTAGAAACTTCTTTTTTTGTATTTTAGGGAAGGGTCTACAGGGTATTCAAGGTTTTACTACTAGATCAGACTCGTAGTGATCCGCCTGTTTCCAGCCTCCCAAGAGCTGGGATTATAGGCGCGCACCACCATGCCCAGTCTCAGTTGCCATCTCATCACTCCCTGGGGGCAGGGCCGGCATGGCAGGGCAGGCCCGGGGATCGAACCCCTGGCCCCTGTGCCTGCTTGCAGGTGTTTTAATCCACTGAGCTATTTGCAGAAACTTCTTTATACATCCTTACGTTTTCCTGTTCTCTCCTTGGGCACTAAAGCTTTTATTTATTTGTAATTTTTATTTTTTTGACATCTTTTCTCTGCAGACTCTTACACAGCAGGGCACATTTACTTCAATAGAAGAATGTGGACAGTCCAAGGTTATTCAAGCGATGAATCAAGTCCAGGTTCCATACTAGCTTCTGTGTAGAATGCAAATATTTAAGTAGCTTTTCCCACTCTGTTGGCACACAGAGCTGCTTAACAGTGAAGCTCCAGAGAGGAGAAAAGTATCGTGTTTTTGAACCAGTGGTAGATGATGTTTTATTTGCATTCACAGTTTTCCCACTTGCTAAAATTACTCCAATGCCTCCAGCAGATGCATCAGAAAAAAAGTTCAGGTTGGCCTGATAAGTTCAAGCAAAACTGTGATCATGATATCGGGCTGATGCCCAAGCCTTGGATAAAAAGGTACTTGGTACTCATCAATGAAAGAATTCATATTTGATTTTGCAGGGTTGGCTTTGATTTCTTGAAGACAATAGATTCACTAAGGATCAGTAGTAACTAGATTCTTAGAGAAAATTCTTCAATATCTCCTTAACTTCAATATTGAAATCATGGTATATGGAAAATAACTTTGAAGAAATAATTCAGTCCTGAGATCTCAGATGTAATTTCCTTTATTGAATTTAAGGAGAATTGGATTGTAAGACAGAAAGCTGATGGTTTTGATGGAGCATGTATCTTCTATATTGGTATTTTTCATTAATGACATAGTAGATTGAATTTTGATCTTGTAATCCTCTAGGTGTATTTTAAGACCATAATAATGTGCAGATATCTAAGAATATTACTTGCAAGAAAATGAGAAAAACGTTAAGATACCATTTCATACACCATGGTCTGCAATAATGATTTTAGTTCAATTCTGTCCCCATGTCTCATGCCAAGAAAGGCTGATTTATAAAGCATATTCCCCAATTCAGAACCAGATAATACTGGAGATAATTACTATGCCTGTTAGAGTTTAAGAGCAATTTCCTGAGCCACCGCTTGTAAAAGTGAAAGAACATACAATGGAATGCCTGCTGGTCAGCTAGATACTCAAATAAGGAGTTGTTGCCCACACCCCACTCTCCAGCATCAGGTTAAATAATAAAATATCTCTGAAGATCCCATAGCAACTTTCATCATGTGATTTTGCCACTGTATGGATTCACAAACTCCTTTTAATTAAATCAATAATATCCCAATTTCATATAGTTTATTGACAATGTAATGGCTTTATCACTTAACAAATGGAGCTATTAATATCTACAGCATAATTTAATTTTCATTTGGGAACCAACTTATATTTTTATTTCAAATAAGGAAGAAATTATTGCCCTTAATAACAAACATCTTATGAGATTTGTAACATTAAAAGAACAATTACTAATAGCAAGAATATTGTTTTACTTCTTAAAAGGTTCATTAAATTTTAAAGGAGATTTACCTTTGAAGATTTAATTAATGTATAATTCAACCTAAGAAAGATACTGTTTTACCTTTTGATCAGTCATAGGTACCTTTAATCTTATTTCAGGAAACTACTGCTAATTAATATTGCTTTAATTTTAGGTTCTCTAAATTCAGTCCTGTTTTTAAATGATACTTTATTCTTATGAACATTGGTAAAACCAAATGGGGGAATGAGTGAACCTTGGTAAATTAAAAAGCCTATTAACAAATTTAGGTCATTGTTTGGCTTTAGGTTTAACCTCCCACCTCCACCAGAACTCAGGACCTTGTACTTGCCAGGGAGGCCCTGTACCATTGAGCTATATCCCTAGCCCATTTGGTTTTAAACAAATTCATTCTTTACTCATTCAGCTTTGACTATTTATTTGTATAAATTTTCAGTTTGGTCATACATAGAGATAAGTGGAAAAATTATAAATAACTCTACATGCTAAAACAGAACATTGCAGAACACCCTAGAGAGTTAGTATGAGGAAGACACTACTATAGCATGGCGAGTTTAGAAACAAAGGTTTTCCCTCTTGTTCTAGCTTTAAGAAATCAAAAGACAGCCAGTCATTTCTTATCTAAATCTTTATTAGAAGAAAAAACAAATGTATCTAAAACAATGAGTAACAACAAATTTCATTCAGTATGAAACATCTTAGTTATCAAAGGTATTTCGACAATACGACCCTAATGGTTCTGCACAGCAGAAGCACACCGATTATAGAGCTCAGACTGTCATGCCCTCATGAGTTTATTTTTGGCCTAAGAGCATCTAACGTCACATTTCAACAAATGTGATGCTAGATTAACCATTGTTACTTCATGTTGATTCTCAAATCGTTCACCAACTGTCACCATGGTTGACATACCCTTAGGATGAATGCTTTTATGAATTCATTCTCTTTAAAGTTAGTATTACTAGTCAACTTGTTTCAAAGGGAATGAGAAAGTGGTCCTGCTTACAATCAACATGTTATAAAAAAGCTGTTTTGTATCAAAAGTTAGAAAATGCGAGACATACATAGAACAGCCTTTGATGAAAGCCATCATATATAATGGAGCTATTGAGTACGTAACACCTGTGAGCACCCTTTCTGGGGTAACATTTCCCTTTGTAATTCCTAGAAGTTTCTTTTTCTAGTAGGTGTGAAACACAGAAAGATGCAGTTATATACCTATTGTGTTTTTTAAAGATTGACTATACAAAAGACTATTTCTAAAAATTTCTTTTAATAAAAACAAAAGAAAGCCAGCAAGTGTCCTTTCTGTCAAGTGTTTGTTTTCCTTGCGTGTAGCACACATTCGTGAATGTCCACGAGGCACGAGGGAATTTTCCTTAGGCCCTACCACGTGCTCTGACACGGAGAATATCAAACACTGAGAAATGCCCAGTGGTTTCCAATCAGTGAGCAACAGGAAAACAGTCGCAAGACTTGTCTTCATCACTAAACTACGCAGGTTTTAATTTTTCTTAAACAATGTTTGTAAACTTACCCACCAAAGCTGGGTAATATTAAATAGCCAGTAAGGCACTTAGTCAGAGGACAGAGTAGTAATGGTTGAACAGTTGAGAATTTGTCTAACAGGAAACACTGTATACGTACCAAAAGACTGGAGTGAGGTGGTCCTATTACTGGTTACTGTCAAACAAGAGTGGGGAAAGCTTTAAAAATGTTTACTTCACTTTGTTTACCAATTTTCCCTGCAGAAGAAGTCATTTAGCTATAATCTTAAAAATATATTAGGAACTATCCATGTAATTAACATATCCTTTTTCCATTTAATATTTAAAAGAATATTAACATACCCAGTAATATTTTCAAAACATCCAAGCCACTATATTTAAAAATGAATTACAAAACGAAAGGTCTTAGTATAAAAATGTTTCATGTTATTAACAATTTCATTGCAACTTTCCATGGCTTCACATTTTACAGTGTAAGCTTTGGTATAAAACATGCAAATGCAAGCCAGCAAGGTCGTGAGCGGTGTCCCTAAACACCGAGTGCTTATGGAACAAGAGTTGCACAGACAGCAGAGGACGAAAAGGTGACACACGGCTGCGAGGTGGTGTTTGCTCCTCCACTGGTCTTTAGTTTATGAATCTTGCTCCAACAAAATCTTCATCAGAGATGGGCTCACGAAAAAGGGTCTTGCAGCCGAACCTTCGTTTCTTTCTAAATCTTCCACTAGGAGGAAGAACGGCACAAGTAACTAACAAAGCAGAACCGTAAGGGAACTAATACCGCCATCTGCTGCACACTCGCGTTCCAGCAATTCGAGATGCCGCATTGTCAAAACAGGACAGTTTGGCATCAGTATTATTGTAAACATAGATAGGAGAAAACAATCAGCCCTTGTTACTATGACAGCAAATCATGATCTTGTTCTGTGTTCCAGGTCAGATTCTGTCAATATTGCAGGCCGTTCAGGTGCGTGATTGAGGAAATGACTTTTATTTTCCTTCTTTTTTTCTCGATTTTCTTTCTAAATGACCATATGCATTCAAAATTGCTTTCTTTCGTCACCAACGACTTTGATGATACAAGCTTGAGAGACAGTATTTGTAAAATTTGAACATACAGTGTTTCAAATCTTTCGACTGCAAGCGGTGAGAAATACTGCTGTTTTTCCACACATATCCGTGTAATTGCTTTGTCAGAAAATGGCTTCTAAATGCCAAAACACTGCTCATTTTTAATCTATGCATTTAAGTTACACAAAGAAGTAACAAACGGTATTTTTTCTGGCTGGAAATAAGCCCATACAAGAGTTAAACCGGCCAATAGTGGCTCACATGCTGATCTATATTTTATTCCAACTTTTACACATATCAGAATTAGCTAGAGTATTCTGTAATGTTTTACACGATGCCCACTGCCAAACGCGGTGGGCACAGGTATCTGCACGGATAATAAGCTCACGGCGGAAGTCACTCTTCTACTAGATTTTTATTCTGGCCCTTATATTATTGAGTAAGAAAGTAATAAGAGAAAAAAATCTAGAAAGAAAAGCGATCACTCTTCCCTGTATTGTCCTGCAGTGCTAATGAGAATGAAGAAGGCTATTTGCCAGGAGGTGAAGCCAAGTGACATTTTTACTCCAATAATCTTCAGAGCATCACTCAAAAATAAGTTGGCGATCATTTTAAGGACCAATATTTAAAAATTTTCCCTACTTACTGGCTTCTTATTATTTAGCTGCCATGAAATCCATCTAAGTTCTACACTGCAGGATATTGAATAAAGTAATATTTGTATTAACTCGATTGTCTTGTTGGACGAGTGCATCAGGATCCAATCGACATGTTAAGCCAGCATATTCCTTGCTGTTATTCACAAGATTGGCGTTAAGCCAGAAGGATTGCCGATGGATTCGAAGCTCCTTTGGGGTGCATTTTTGCGCTGTCAGCTACATCCTATGCCTTTGTACATGGGACGAACAGACAAGGTGTCTGAGCATCTGAGTCCTGCCTTGCCTGACCATGCAAGTATTAGACATGTCTCGCTGGAGGGTGGCTTGTTGCTCTGGCCAGCAGCAGAGGAGTGTAGATGACCTTCCTCTTCAGTCCTAGAGCGGGAGATTTCCTGACCTCACATATGTCCCTTGTAAAGGTCATCACGTGTGATCATCTATCTCACCAAGGTCAACCATATTTTCCCTTAGCATAAAATCTAAACTGTCTTACTCATCTTTTCTCTTTTCTCACTGAAAGTTGAGCTAAAATTAAACCTTTTTCATAAAAAGTCCACACAATCTCTTTAATCTAGAAATACAAGTATGCTCGTGAAAAGAAAAAAAAAATCTCTCATTTGAAACAAATCCATACTTGTCTTCCATAAAGTGGAAATAGGAAGTTTGTGTTAGAGACCAGGGGTATGAATTACAAAGAATCTTATTTGTGTAGATTTTTTTTTTTTCTGGGCGGAAGCGGGGATCGAACTCAGGCCCTTGCGCTTGCCAGGCAAGTGCTCGTTCTACTGAGCTTCCCTGGCCCCTCTTAGAATATTTTTATGGTGGCCAGAAGCTCATACTATTCTAGGACTCAAATTCAGCTTCAATATAAATATAAATACAAATCCACTAAGACACAATGAACTGTGGAGGTCCCACGGTAACTTCTGCCCAGTACTGTTCTCTGTAGAACCTGCCTGACCTTAACATCTAGATGTTATGGACTTGATTCATTTACTAAAATATACTTCATAAGGAACCATTAATACACATTTAATCACAGTTTAGAGTTGCCCACCAGCTTGAACAGTATAAATATAACAGTAGCACCATATTTACAAATGCAGTATCTTATGCTGGTTAACTATAAATCAATATTTTTATGGCTAGTTGATTACACATTTATAGTGCTTTCAAAAATTGCCTGAATATCCTTTACAAATTTACACTTATAAAAAGAAAGGCTATCAAAGTGCTGCTGTGAAAACAACACACTGAGTTACAAAAGTTATGAAAACACTTTCAGATATAAGTTTTTAAAAATGTTTGACATTAATACTTGACTCTTTTGTGGGGACCATCATCTATAAAGTATGCCACTTCACAGAGGCCTTGGCCATCAGGTGCCTGGCCACTCTACGGTACCACGTCCTGGCTTTTTCTAAAAGTAGCTCAGAAACTTCACATTACTCCAAAGGACCATTTTTCAAGTCCAGTTGACCTAATTCACAAAGCATTGACTTAAAAGTGGATGCGCTGTTTGGAGATTTGCTATTCTTTCTGCTTCTGCGGGACTGGTTGCTTCTTGACCAGGATCTCGTGCAGGCTAGGGGTTATGAAGTAGGGTTTTTCTGCAGATCCATCATTCCTTTCCAGATCTTCACCTGTGTTGGCAGCAGCCAAGGCAGGGCAAAAGCAGCAAGCAGCAGCAGAGCAATTATGTGTATTTTTATAAATTGGAGAGTAGTTCAACCGGGGGGGGGGTGGAGAATCAGAGATACCGTTGTTAGAAAGTAAAACAGAAGACAAATTAGAAAAAAAAAAAGAAGACAAATTAGTTCAGTTAAATTGTTGATGCTGGACAAGACAAAAAGCCCTAACCTCTGCTATAAAGCACTAGACTTTTTCCCTGTTTTTTTTTTTCTCTAAGAGTTTTTGTTTTTTTTGATGGAACTGGGGATTGAACTCAGGCCCTTGCGCTTGCCAGGGAAGTGCTTACTTTACTAAGCCATCTCCCCGGCCCCTCTAAGAGGTTTATTTTTATATTAACAAAGTTTTCCATGTCCTCCAAACATTTTCACCTTAAGTCCTGTGCCCACTCTTTTCAAAATATGTGAATTACCACAACCTTGGGTATGAAGTGAAACAGAAAGCGTGCTAAGAGCAATAGTTGCATTTGAGAGCTTAACATCACTTTTAGTAGTAGTTCTTATGTGGCTGTTGCAGATTAATCAGCTGAATCAGGGATGTAAAGGACCCCGCTGAAGCTGAGAATTCTGAGGTGAGGAGGAGGAGGAGGAGGAGGAGGAGGAAACCCAGTCTCCTGGCACCTAACGCAGTCTGCATCCTACTTAGCTATGAAGTGCCGTGCTCTAAACCTCTGTGGGCTGCCTCAGATTATATTGGAAAGCTTACACTGGTATTTCCTGACTTTGTAGTATGTAAATTCACCTCCCTGTCTTGATTGCTTACAGTACCAGGAAATGGATAGGCTGTTCACTGATCTCCCGGCTGGGTGGGAAAAGCAGCAGAGTCGTGCTCAAAATCAGGGAGATGTTTGCATGGGACTCGGTTTACTGCAAATACACATATTTCATCTCAGACAGTATCTATACTCTTGGGAATGGTGGGATTATTGGTTTAGTAGGTTTTTAAATTAGACCTCAGACATGCATGTGACCTTCCTCTCATGTAAAATGAAAAGCTAAGCAACATGACAGACAAACACTGGGCATTTTTGTTCTTTTTTATCTTTAATCTTATTTCTGTACAATGTCACATATCATATGCCTGTATCATTCCTGTCCTGGAGGTGCTGGGAGGAAGCCTGGTCTAGACCACAGTAACAATCACCTACAACTATTACTCTTTTCAGCAGGATTCTCAGTGTCTTGTGATATGAAAAGATGTCATGCTTCTATAAATAAAGTATTTACAAATGGTTGGCATTTTTTAAAAAGCACAGGTTTGCTGGCAACTAGGACAGTAGATATAGAAAGATACAGAAAGAAATAAAAGTATAGTCTATGCAATCAGAATTTGCCTTGGGGTGTCATTAAGAAGAATGTTTTCCAAAGTATGATGTTACCCATCCTGACAACTCAGGAGGGAGGAAATTCCAGATGGCCTCCCATATTCTTTATTATCAAAGACAGAAGCCTCTGGAGGGAAACTGTTCAGGCCAACACACAACATATGGAATAAAACTGGTAATGTATCTGACTTTCAAGAAGCTGGAAATTTGTTCACAAATATATGTGAGAAATTTCTCATTCAAATTTAAATCCACTGTCCTGTTTATTTATTTAGGTCCTGGATTCAAACTCTGGACCTTGCACTTGCCAGGCCAGTGCTTGCTCCACTGCCCTATAGCCCCAGCTCTTCCACAGTCACATTTAAAATGGACAAAATTAGCCCAAACTTGCAAAGACTGGAAACAAGTAGGTGCTAGATATTTCCTACAGTAAAGCTTGAGGAATACTCTCAGCTATAAGAATGAGGAAGAGCACAGAGGGATCTCTAAACCTTGCTCTCCTGAAGCATCTGAGAGAAGGGAAGAAATTGCTGCATATTCCAGAGTCCCCCTTCAGCCATGTATTTGGAACTACCTAAAGGGCAGGTCTTATTTACGGAGAAACAGGGTCCATTACGACTTTAATGATCTCCACTCATAACCCTGCTGTGCAGTTGGTCCTGTGGTTTATTCTAAAAAATAAATGGCTCTGAACTCAGCAATGGTCTGTCAGAGTAAGACCCTCTGCTTGTCTTTCAGGGATTGTGCAAGGGAAATAATCACTCAGGGTGTGTAACACTATGGTTGATTGGTTGTGTTATTGTTTGTGTGTGTGTGTGTGTGTGTGTGTGTGTGTGTGTGTGGTGCTGGGATTAACTAAGAGCCTTTGCACTGAGTTACATCCACAGTACTTTTTATTTATTTTTTTATTTTAGGAAAGGGTCTACAGGGTGTTTAGGGTCTCACTACTAGGTAGGACTCATAATGATCCGCCTGTTTACAGCCTCCCAAGAGCTGGGATTATAGGCGTGTGCCACCACACCCAGTCTCAATTGCCATCTCAGTGTGCCCCAGGGGCAGGGCCCGCATGGCAGGCCCAAAGATTGAACCCCTGGCCCCTGTGCCTGCTTGCAGATGCTTTAATCCACTGAGCAACTTGGCCAGCCCTATCCGCAGTCCTTTTAAAAAATAATGTTTTATTCTGTTTTGAGGCAGGGTCTTGCTGAGCTACCAAGTTGCCCAATTGGGCCCAAACTTGCAGTCAGTCCTCCTGCCTCAGCCTCCCAGAGTGCTGGGATTACAGTCATGCAGCATCACACTTAGCTAGGTTCTATTCTCTTACCTGCTGATTCTACCTTCTCTAGATTTGCCCAAGAAATTCTCCAAAAGTGAGGGCCAGATCAAAGTCCTCCTGGACTCAGGTTCTCTGTTGCTTCAGAGGTGTTCGTGAAATCAAATTATTCATCCTGCGTATGTGAGCTACACTTGCTGCATGGATTCAGAGTGCGGTTCAGCTCGCGGCAGTGACAAAAGCTCGAATGGCGCACCAAGCGCCCAGTCCTGCATGGGTGGGCCACTTCCTTGGTGCTCTCCTCCCTGATCCCTGGGAGTCTGTCCTCATGTTATGTCATGTGAATTTGTCCCAGGTATCTGAAATTGTTGCTTTGTGAGGGGCTTTGTGAGAACCTGCAGAGGTCCCCAAGGAATCCCCCAAACCTGCTTCCCAAGGCGCAGGTGCAACCTCGGTTCTGTTCACACCACACCGCAGAAGCCCACCGCTACGAGGGCTCTGACAGCACAGAAATGACAAGGTGGGATCTTGCTAGCACCGAGCTGTGCACTGAGCTCCTGTCAGGAGAGGAGTCTCCTGTGCTTTGCAAACTCCGTGGCCTCGGCCAGTAATTATTGGTGTGTGGGTACGAGTGTGCTTTTGTACTTTTCTCATCGAAGTATAATTTTCCTCCAGCTTTCTTGAGGTATAACTGACAAAAGCTTATATATTTTGAAGGTATGCAACGCTTTGATACAGATTGGTATTGTGGAATAATTACCACTATCAAACTAGTTAACATATTTATCATCTCACAAAGACGTGTGTGTGTGTGTGTGTGTGTGTGTGTACATGTGTGTGTACAACATTTCAGATCTCACTGGACAATTTCCAAGTATATGGTACAGTATTATTAAATATGTGTGCACCACCCTCCAGCATGTGTCTATCTTTTGTGACTTCACACCTTTTGGCCAACATCTACTCATTTTCCTCAGCCCCTGGATTCCCAATCACCATCCTTTTCCTTGTTTCTGAGTCTGAAGTTTTAGATTCCACATTTATGTGGGATGATACAATATTTGTCTCTCTACCTCTGGCTTATTTCTCATCAGCTATTTATTTATTTATTTATTTATTTATTTATTTATTTTTTAATGTATTTGGTTGTTGCAGGGTCTCACTATGCAGCTCAGATTTGCGATCCTTCTGCTTTCAGCCTCCCAGCACTGGGATTATAGGCATGAGCCAGTGTGTCCGCTCTGGCCAGCTCAACACGTCCTGGGTGCGGGGCTGGAGTGGCATGTGATGCTGGGGATCAAACTGCAGTCCCTGTGCCTACCTAAGCTTGCCTGAGCATGTGCTTTAGTCCGCTGAGCTATCTTGCTGGCCCAGTAGTTATGGTTTCAAAAGAATCTATACATTGGTACCTTCTTTCAAATAAGTGTTGCTTTGCCATTGAAGAGAGCTAACAACAAGTCCACAGCCAGCTAAGGGCAGCAGCCTTCACCTTCTTGTCTCTGGCTACCTACCAAGGCGGCCCTGCACATGGAATACTTACAGAAGCAGAGGAAAATTGTTTCAACACACGTTGCATAGACACTGAAGCAGCCATGGGCAACTAGGTATGATCCCAAGATGACAGTCTGTAAATGTTTAAGGAACAGTAAAGAAGCTATAAGCAAAAGCCAAGAAAAGAAAGCTTTAACGTTCTATGTGCTTTGTCCTGAGAGTTAAACAAAAGGCATGAGAGTACCTGGCTATGGCCTCACTGCTTTCCCCAAAGGCCAACCAACATAACTCAGCTTTAGGATTCTGTAGTCTATGACCATGTACTGCCTGGATCTGAATCACAGATCGTGCCCTCAACAAGTTACTTAACCTCTCTGCACCTCCATTATGGAGTTGGCAGCAGGGATGAAGAGAATGTGACAGACAGCAGTTATGTCACATGGAGTGTGTTCTATACTGTAACAGATGAGGCGGTGGTCACTCACCTAGATCCCATCCAGCTGCTCCGCCTACCCCCAGTTTGGGGAATGTAGGCGGCTGCTGACTCAGCTGCTTCCAGGAACTGCCCTGCCTGCAGGGAATGGCCTCACCCAAGGCCACATTCCACATAAGGCCAGCTTGTGGCTATTGATGTGGTGTGCAAAGGCCCAGCCCCTTTGCCCACACCTCCTCAGACTGCGTCGATGGCCTCAGCTTCTGCCACTGCCCTGGCCTCCCTCCTCACTTCCCAAAGCGTGTGTCTCCAGACAGGACTCCTCATACGCCTTTTGCACGCAGTCCCCCACCTAAGCAGTTTTTTCCAAGGAGCCCAATCTGGAGGGCAAGATGGGATGGACACACAGTAGGGCTTGTACTCTCAGCGGTCATTATGACTTTTCTTCTTAGTAAAATAGCTGACATCTCTGATCCAGCAGAATCAATAGTACTCAGTTTCTATGGAGTACACTGTGCCCTCCCCTGCTAAGAATCAACTCCAAATTGAACACTGAAGCCTGAGTTCCCTTAGGTGATGGAATTGGAAGGCAAGTACTACAGAGACTTTTGACAAAGGAGGCACCTCCTTATGAAATGATTAGCGCCCTTGTAAGAAAAGACAGGGAAGGCATGGTCTCACTGTGCCCCAAACTCTAGGAAGAAGGCCCTCCTGGGGAGCTGATTTTGTGGGACTTCCCAGGCTCCAGGGCAGCCAGGAGTCCACTCCTCCTGTCCAAGCCTCCTGGTCTGCAGCGCTTCTGTTACGGCAGCCCCAAAGGAGTAAGAGGGCAGTTCTTACCAGCAAAGGTACCCAGTAGTAATTTAAAGATGTGGGTCCTCCAAAGTTCACTGGCATCTTTTCTGTAAAGAGTAAGAAGGCCAGGATACCTGTGTGGCAAAGGCAGAACATGTGTGAGTGCATATTATGCATTAGCAAAGTACACAGCTGTGTGGGGCAGGCAGCTTTCTTTCCACACATCAACTTTTCATTATTTATTGTTATTATTACTTACCTATAAGTGCAGAAATTAGGATTTTCCCCAGGATTAACACAAAATGTGTAACTTCATCTGTAACTGCAACTCTGAATATGAGAGAGAAAAAAAAAAGAAAGGTCAATACTATGTTTAGAATTCTCCTGTAACTTGATCTTCTTGGGAATAAATAACACAAGCATCCATTTTGATATGACTTTGCTGAAATTTTGCTTGGCAACTGTTAAATGCAGGAAATGAACACAGCAGTTGTTAAATGCAAGTACAACACGGGGGTGACACTGTCACTTATTTTTAATGAAGCAAATAAGAGAAAGAGAGAGAATGAGAGAAAATGAGAGAGAGACAGAGAGAGAGACAGAGAGAGAGAGAGAAAGACAGACAGACAGAGAGACAGAGAGACAGAGAGAGGGAGAGACACTTTCTCTTTCTGCTTTGAGGAGACACCCTGAGCCCCGAGTCCTAGAGAGGCAGTATGAACTCTTTGTCCAATTAATCATCATTTGGGGAGGGCAAAAGGGCTGGTGTCAGGATGGTGATCGGAGCCATTTCTTAAGCAGAGCAGATAATAGAAAGGAATAAATGACAGTGGGCATAAAAAACCTAGGTGGAAAATGGAAACCATTCTCACATCTAAAAACAAACTGGTGATACGAGACAGGTTTCAACCTCTCTATTTCAAAGACACTACTGGTGCCTGACGAGGCTATTCATTCTTCAGATGGCAGCGTGTCAAGCGGAATGCTGAGGCTCAACAAATTGTAGCTTGTGATTTTCAATGTGATTACTTACTTTAAAATGTTTCTCATCAGAAGGTTGAAAGCATCTCTGGCTGACCTGCAGAAGTTTTTGCCATAGATTGCAATCTAAGGAAGATAATTGATATGATTTCGATTTCAATTTTATGCTCCATCAGGATCAAAAGACAATCCAATCCAATGACAGGACAAGAACAGCAACAATTTCTGTCATCACCCCTGCGGAGACCTCGCCAACCCTCTTGCCACCATTTAGGTTTGTGGGAGGCCTGGGAACTGTGTGCCCCAACTCTGCACAGCTCTGAGTCCCCAGTCACACAAGGCTCTTCACACCCCCGGCTCCTGGGCATTAGGCAGCCTTCAGCGCAAGCTGGTCTTACTTTCATGTCCCAGATAATGGCTCTGTCTTCAAAAAGTTTTAGCTGCAGTCTCTTGTTTAATGGGTTAAACACTGTAGTGGCAACATCAAAATTTACCCAAAAGGCATTCCCAGGCCTTTCACTGTACCTGCTTCACTGATTAAAAGGCTCAGCACAGTACTGCCACTGGAGACAAATTAATGCCTATTAGAATCACCATGACTATTCTACACACGTCTCCAGGCCCTACTCACTGTGACAGTAAGCCAATGTCACAAGGGTGTGGAGTTACAATTTACATCGAGATGTCCCCCAAGTGTCTCATGACCTCATAGCTGGGGCTCTGGGAAGGTGTGGCCCGCAGGGCTCAGCTCCCTCCGGCTCACCTCTGAGCTCTCTGCTTCCGGCCCCTCCTGTGGCTCCTCTCCACTGCAGCCCCCTCTGCCACGCTGCCCTGCCTTGGAGCTGGCTAGAAATGCCCTGAAATCTCTACAAACTGTGAGCCAACATAAACATCTCTTCCTTTAATTTGCAGAGGTTGTGTATTTTGCCCCAGAAATGAAGAAAAGTGACTAAGATATGTAGCTTCTAAATCATAAATGAATTATATTTCTGGATCACTGAAAGTATTTCTCTACTTATTTCCATAGGAAGCAATAACTTGAATCAGTGCCCACTTGTTCCAACACATGATTCACAAAACGGACCAGACTAGCCTTAACAATTACGTAAATCCCAGAATTAGAAAAACAGTTTCTGCTTTCAGTGAAACAGGCTGTATAAGCATTCCTCCCAGTAAACTGCCAAAAACACAAACTAGGGCCCACCAAATAGCTCAGCGGATTAAAGCACCTGCAAGCAGGCACAGGTTCAATACCCAGGCCTGCCCTGCCAGCCTTGCCCCCAGGGCACACTGAGACAGCAATTGAAACTGGGTATGGAAGGGGCCAGTGAGATGGCTCAGTGGAATAAGCGTTTGCCTGGCAAGCGTAGGGGCTTGGGTTCAATCCCCAGTTCAAAAAAA
>NW_004524633.1:13394451-13429192 GCF_000260255.1 Octodon degus
TGTTTCTCAATAAAATTATGGAAAAAAAAAATGAAAGAAACTGGGTATGGTGGTGCGCGCCTGTAATCCCAGCTCTTGGGAGGCTATAAACAGGTGGATCACTATGAGTCCTATCTAGTAGTGAGACCCTGAAAACCCTGTAGACCCTTCCCTAAAATACACACACACACACACACACACACACACACGAAACAAAAGCACAAACTATTTGCAGGCTAGCATCCTTTTAAATTTCCAGTGTAAATAATATTTGCCCTCACAGGAAGCTACTGAGGAGGCTACTACGCGTGGTTAAGATACTACTTCAGCTCGCAGAGCAGAGCTGTGTGCATGAGTCAGGAATCCTTGTAGCAGCGCAGCAAAGTATTTGACTGCATGGATAGAAAGCTGCTGCCGCCGGAGCATGTGGACATAGGACTTGGCTTGGAAAATGGCAATGTAACTAATAAAATAATTGACTTACCATAATATAGGCATTTTTGTTTAAAAATTTGATCAGTTTTTCCAAACACCAGAAACAGCATATCAGGCAGCATTTTATGAATTTAGAGACGACGTTCTCGGCCTCTATAAGAAGCAAATGTTTAAATGTACATTGGCATTCTTTGGGGTACAGTTCGGGGCTCTGAGCACAGTTGCAGTACTGTGCTCTCTCCATCTTCAGAACTTCAGGTCACGTCGAGGAGAAGCCCTATAACTGGCCCCCACCCACCCCCAGCCCTCCCACAGCCTCTCGGGAGGGCTGGGGGTGGGTGGGGGCCAGTTATAGGGCTTCTGTCTGCTACCCTTTCTGTCCGTATGAATCTGCCTCTTTCAGGGCACCTCCCAAGCGAGTAGTATACAGTGAGTTCTTTTGCATCATGCTCATTTCACTGGGCTTCATGTTTTCAAGGCTCATCATTTCATTCCTTTGTAAGACTACTATTCCTTCCATTCTATGTTTATAACACATGTGCTTTTCCATTCAACTTTTTGTATTTGGTACAGGGTCTTGCTAGGTAGGATCACAGTGATCCTCCTGTTTCAGCCTCCCCAGTGCTGGGATTATAGTGGTGTACCACCATGCCCAGTTTCAGTGGCAGACTGGGGGGTGGTGTGCGGCGTAGGGCTTGCATAGCATGCAGTACTGGGGATCCAACTTGGGTCCTTGTGCTTCCAGGCAGGCGCTTAGACCTCCAAGCTATCTCCCCAGACCCTTGTTGGCCATTTCTATACTGTAAATCATCTTTGCAGAATTTTGAACTGAAATCTTTGCCATGATGTTTTTTGTTCTTGAGTGCAGATGTTCTTTATTGATCCTTCATCTGGTATTTTCAGATATTTCCTTCCTCCTCTCTCCCCTTCCCTGTCCTCTCATCTTCCTCTCTCTCTCTCTCTCTCTCTCTCTCTCTCTCTCTCTCTCTCTCTCTCTCATCTTTTGATTTGATGCCCAAATGCTTTTAATTTTGACACAGTTCAATTTATTTTTCCTTTTATTTCTTATGCTTTTAATGTGATAGCTAAGAAATCTATACCAAATCCAATGTCATAAAGCTTTTACCTGTGCTCTCTCATAGGGGTCTCATAGTATTACCCGCTATGTTTCCATTTTTGACACATTTTGAGTTAATTTTAATTTAATTTATTGTAAGAGTCCGGATTTTTCATCTAAAATGACTGATCTTTTCACATCAAATCATCTTATACGTAAGGGTTTATTTTGGGTTCTGTTCTAGATCTATTGGTCTGTCTACACCAATATCACACTGTTTTGATTACTGCAACTTTGTAATAAATTTGGAAATTAGAAAGTGTTGATCCTTCAACTTTGATTTTTCCTTCAAGGTAGTTTTGGCTATCTTATAAGGCACATCACAAGCAGAGCTTATGTGTTGGTAAACTATCTGTCTCATCAAGAAGACTTCTGGCAAAGACACCCACATTTATACTTTACTATCATGACTGACCTGAGCTCTAGCCGTGGAGGTGCCTACCAGGAATCTCCACTACACTTCTACAATAACATATCAAGGCAGAAATCTTAACCTCTTGTCTGAAATTTGTTTTTCCCAGCTTCTATATCTTAATATTTAAGATCACACCACTTTTATCTTTTCCCGCACCATTTAGAGCCCTCAGCTCTTCACCACCCACCCCAACTGATTCTCTTTGCATAAGCGTGAAAGTCTGAGATACATTCCGAAGCCTTACTTTTAAGACGTCTGTCCAAGTATTCTAGGATCACTTTAAACGTTTGAATTAATGCAAGAATTAATGATCCAAATGCTAGGGATCCTGTGTGATATCTAGGCAAAGATCAAATGAGAACAAAAGTTAAAATATCATTACTGTTAATTAACAGGTTGCTAGTTGAACGGTTTTCAGGTAAAGAGGATCATCAGAAGATCTTACTCAAATTTATAAAAGTCTCCATAAATGGTTTTAAGTCATACGCATCTGTCATATCCTTTATTTATCAGTAGTGTTTTCATTAATTAGCATGCTTGACCTGATCAATGGAGATACAGAGCCAAATTAATCCTTAGTCTTTCACTTGATGTTCTCTTCTACTCATTCCGATCTCTAGTAACCCACTGGTTTGGAAAGGTTTTAAAACTGTAGCTTTGAAACCAGATAGGCCATTGAGTATTCTTGAATCTTGAATCATTTTTTAGACCTCATATGTAATTTACCACTTGAATTAACTAGCCCAGACTGAATTACAAGCACACTAAACACAGAGGAGGACACAGGTGTAGAGTTTAACATGAAGCTTACCGTACTGCTTGTCCAAATGCAGTGAAAAGGGGAAGCCTCGGAATGTCATCAGGTTTTTTCATAGCCCAGTAGTAACTAGCAAAGGCACCAGCAAGGGTGCACTGAGCCAATGCAAGGACAAAGTTTACAAGCCAGAGAAAGAGAAATAGATTGTACAGATGCAAGGTAGTTATGTACTGATGGTACAGACTTTTTCCACCATAGAAAGCGAAGTTACAGAGAGCCCCCGGGCATGTTTTGGGCACATCCGTTGTATTAAAAATCTGTGGTCAGAAAAGATCAATGTGAGAGTATTATATGTCATTCCAAGAAAATAACTCACTGCCTTTTCCTCTTCCATAGTTTGCTTTCGTTTCTCCCTTAGCTTTTACTGCTCCTCTTCTATCTGCTAGCAGATTGAATTAAATCATTCTTTAATAAACTCTAGAAAGCATCTAATTTTCAATGCTCATCAGTCAGAAGCCACTATATTTCATATTTGGCTGTGTTTTCATCAGCCATAGCAATGTCTGACAGTTCAAGAAATCCTAGCAACTCATACTTTCTCTCAGTTCCGCCCACCAATTTCAATGCTCTCCCGCTATCACGTGACCAAGTCTCCCTTTCTGTACAAAATTAACCTTCCAGAGGTGAATAAGAGCTCTGTGTTACTGTTACTTCCACAGTTGCAAATGAAATACAGTAGAATTCTGTACTTCAGTAAGTACAGAATTTCTGCAGCAAGTTTCTTTTCCTTACCATTGGGTCACAGGTTTCATTTTCATGTGTACATTGCCCCTCTGGGGCTGAAACTTTGTAAACAGGCACCCCTGATGTAGCCAAGGAACTGAATAAGCTCTGTTAAGGATGATTTCCTGGTATATGGAAAATAGACAAGACAATAATGTAGCTAACTCTAAAGTTCATGGTTAAATTAACCCCCCAAATCACCTAATACTGTATTTTAATAAGTCAGCCATCTATCAGGCCTAGATCAAGATAACCTCGGCCAGATGCATGGAGTAGCCTGCAAGACAGTCAAAGCCTTCAAGAGGTTTCTTGAACACAAAATATATGAACACAAAATAAAGTGAGCAAATCTACCACATGACCTTTGGTGGAAGGAATTAAATCAGTAGACTACAGCTCTTTTATGACCTTGAGAAAAATTCAGTTCTTTCTTCTGGATATTTCTCAATCTTCTGAGGGAGAGAAACACATGGACATCAACTCTAGGTTTCTACATAGATATGTGCATGTGAGGTGTAAAGAGATAAATCACCAAAGGATACACTGCTGTCACGATCCAGTAGGCAAAACAGATGGAGAGCAAGATGAAAGTTAAAACTGGATAAACTAAGGTGCTAGGGAGGTATGCAATGGCTCTGAAATAAAGCAGGACATGTTCATTGGTCTCTGGTGCACATAGAGTGACGAGCATTTACTTTTGTCTGATACAACTTAACTCATTTTCCTCGCAAAGTATTAGAAAGTCTTTCTTATCTGCCTATTTGTAACTTGCATGCACTAATTTGTGGGCAAGAAACGATCTTCTGAGCACCATCTGTCTTCTCAGAGCAAGTCTTCCAGTAATTCCTTATCTTTGTTCTCCCAGATAATCATCTCTTGATATTTCCTCATAAGATGTGTAATGTTCCCCAGCTTAGCTATTCTAACTTCTTCTTTTAAATGATTATTTCAGCACATGACAGTGGATTAAGCAACAATATTTGATATAACTAATGAAAACTACTATGGAACTCTCAGGACCTTGCACTTGCCAGGCAAGCACTTATCCCACTGAGCTATCTCCCCGGCCCTTATTTTGTATTCTTATATCCATTTCTTCTAGTCCTTATTTTCTCCTGAACCAGCTATTGGCCTCTCACAGTTGTGCTGGCTGTTTATCACACACCCCCACCCCCACACCCCCACCCCCACACAAACACACACACATACATTCATGTGCACACACACATTTAGGGTCTGGAAAAGTGGGGGAGGTAACAGTGAACTGCACAATAACATACTATTTAAGAAATAAACCCAGAAAATCAGTAGTTTTGAGTGGATAATGATAGGGTCACAGTTATTGTGGGAAAAAGAGAGAGTTTAACAAACTGCTTGTTAACTGTCTAAACCACTGGCTTCAGGGGGCACCGTTATTACAATAATAATATGGCAATCTTGTTAAAATAGTCCTTAAGGATGATTAAAAATAATTCAGCTCTTGGTCCTTAACAACTTAGTCTCCATCATTCTAAGTAGAAAGTATGGCTCTGACTTTATAGGCACGGATATGTTCCTTGTCTTCCATACATGATTAACACATACCAACCTCACGTGACCTTTTGAAGTAAATTGGAAACTACAGGTGTTACTGCTTCTCAATACCAATTATAGGTGTAACTGCCTCTCAATATGAATTTCATAAAAGGCTGAATGATTATTTCATAACACCGTAAATAAAAACGCCTGCAGGTATTAAGTGTTACCAAATTGCGAACTTTATACAGAAAATATATAGCCTGGTACCCCGAGAATAAATCATGCCATTAGTAATTGTCCCCCTTGTAGAAAAATGATAATAGCTCTTAACTGACTTCATAGAATTATGATGATTTCAATCTTTATAAACTACTCATTAATATTAACACACATCCTACTCTGGAAATAATATAATCTACAATGTACTAATTTAATAGAAAATTTGGTTTACTTTTATATATACAGCTTGCTGTTCAAAACTTTTAATACATACACTAGATGGATTTTACCACGTGACAACTGAGGTCTGAGAATACAAAAGGACTTGGTAGTGATGACCTTTCTAGTAAGAATCTGAACTTGACCAAGTCTTCTTGAATGGAAAGTAGTTTTCTCAAGGGGACAAGGGGGCAGGCATCTAGGCAACGCGGTGGCTGACTTCACGGGTGGATACGCACAGTCTGAGTCCCTAGTCAAGGGCCTTACTTGCTCCCTTCCTTCAGCAGGACAATGGCCAAACGAATCTGTTTCCTGAGGAAGACCAGCAAGAGGATGATGGTCACTTCAAGGATGCAGAGTGTTATCACTTTGAAGAGGAAACAAAAATTAGTCTGTGATGCCAATCAATTCAAAAGTACCAAACTTTCTCTGCAAACATTAGGAAAGGGCTGTATGATTATTTCTGTGAATTGCAATACCTCATAATTCAAGCAGTACTACCTGCCTAAAATGCTGGTCTTAGGAAGTCATTTTTGACTCCTCCAAGAAACACTAAGAAATCCAGATGAAAACTGGTAACTAGCACTTGAACAACCCAATGGAGCAGGCTTCATTCATTCCTGAAAGCATTTCAGAGCACTTGTATAAACTGGGCATGGAAGCAATGAAGGAAGGGCCACCCCAGCCCGTGCTATTTCAGATGTGCTCACTGTTAGTCTCCTTGAGTAAGAAACCATGACAGAAGCCATTTTCAGCTGTCCACCTTGAGATCAGTGCCTTACTTGTCCTTGCTAACTGAGGGCAGGCTCTTGGCTGCCAGGTTGTTGTTCTGTGATCACCAGTTGATAGAATCAGGGTATAAACCCAACTCAATATGGCCAATGCCAAGGTTTGGGCCTCTAGTTCAGTTCTGAGATCTTACAGATTTGAGGGCTTAATAAACAATGAACAGTGTCAAAATTCATGAAGCAAGTGAGTCTGCAAAGAACAAAATGTGTGTGTATAAAAAAGTAAAAGAAAATCTTGGGTTCTTGTGGACTTGTCTTTAGAATCTGCTTAAAATTGCATGCTCACCTGCTTTTTTACATTTTTAGATTCTGATGAGCCATTTCTATACTTTTTTTAAATAAAAAGTCCTGTTCTCAGTCCTGTTCCAGTCATTTCCCTTCAGCTGCTAGCTGAGTTAGTTTTCTTTAACTTGATGACATACAGACTTCTTGGATTCTGTCAATTTCAACACATACTAATTTAGTAACGAATTTTTAGGAAAAATAAAGAAACCTTCCATTTGATGTCTATTTAGCAATTTTGTGATGCATTCTGATTTCAGAAATGTTAAAAAGTGGAAAATATGGATCTTAAAAAAATATGACATTGCTTAAAACAGATCCTGAAAATCTAAAAAAAACCCAAACAAACAAACAAAAAGCCTCAAACTTCATGGAAACTTGAATTTCTACCTGTGAGGCAATTCCTTATATAATCACCTTGTTAGATAGTTACTCATTTTGTGTTTGGATACTTGCAGTGATGGAGAGCTCATTATTTAGTTCTATGGCTATTGTAGTAAGATTCTCTTCTTGTATCACACATCACATAATATCTCCAAGCGAGCACAGATCAGTCAATCCAGACAGGTGAGAGGAATTTAATGATGTACCATCTTGCTTGTACATCTTCTTTTAATTAAACTATGACTTTTTTATTAGTAGATATTTATAGTACACACAGTTGATAATCACCTCGGGGAGAGGGTCTATGCATTTGTTTCTTTAATTCCCTTCTCCCCTCTTCTTCCTCTTTCCTCCTTTATTTTCATTTCTCCATTTTCATTCTTGTTGCTATTATTATTTTTAAAAATCTATTATTTATTTATTTATCTACATATTTATTTGGTACAGGGTCTTGCTATACTCATAGCTTAGACTCATAGTGACCCTCCTGTGTCAGCCTCTCCATCACTGGGATTACAGGTATGCGACACCATGCCCAGTTTTGGTGGCCAGCACAGCGCACCTGGTATTCCAGGGCCGGCATACCATGTGGTACTGGGGACCAAACTTGGGTCCTTGCACTTGCTAGACAGGCACTTACACTGCCAAGCTACCTCCTCAGCCCTTTTGTTGATATTATTGTTAGTTCATGTTGTGGTAGATAATGTTCACCTTCATCATGGTTTTTAGATTCATGTGCATGGGATATCTTTTCTACTTAATTTTCCTTCTCCTCTCCCACATTCTAGTTCTCTAAAACACTAATTTGAGCCTTAACTTATGGGATGTAGTCATATTATGCTAATTCTTATCTTTGAATGAATTTAAGAATATGAAATATATCAGAATCGCTATGTATTATGACACTTCATTGTTAAAAGATACTGCATACTAAGCTTAAACCTTTAAAAAGTGATATATTAATATGGCATCATTAGAGAAATGTAAATGTCCTTTGATTCTATAGATTACAAACCCTCTTGTGTTTAATTTGAGAAAATAATAGGAATGTATTTGGTATCTTATAAAGAAGACAGTATTATGCCATTATTTATTAGAGACTAGACTAAGATTTGTTGGCTAAAATATTTACCCAAGTTCACAAAGTCACTTATGGCAGAGAGAAGCCTTGAACTATCTCCTAACACAACCAAGAAGTCATAAAATGGCAATATTTTGTATGTGTGATATGGTGTATTTTCATTGTTTCCATCAATAAGTATGATTTTCATTCCTTTGGCTTTGATATCAGCAATTTTGTCCAGACTCAGAGAAAGACACCAATGAATGTCTGACAGATAGGTTTATGAAGCCCCAGGCTCATCTGCAAAGAGATTGATCCTACTAGCCTTGAAGTTATAAGGGGGAAAGAATCCACAGCATTTTCATTACAGCACCTCTGAAATTTCCAGTGGCAGAGTCTGATCGTTTTTGGGACTCTTTTGTGTAAGGATTTTCTGTCTGTACAGAAGGCACTGACCATAGGCTAGTAACTGAGATTCATTCAAAACCAGAACCAAAAGCTTCAGTATATAATGTGTGAAAGTGGGCTGCTGACGAGACTTGGAACCACCCAGATTTAGGCAAAGTAATGAGGGTGTGATCCCCAAACCACCTCATTCTGTAGTGAAAGGAAAATCTACGAATGAGGAAATTGTTCCATTGGCATATTTTAAAGAATAGCGAAGAAAAATAGTCTTTAAGGAGCTAGAAATGGGAAGTCAAATAGTAAGAATTGGACATTCTAACCAAGCCTTAGCCAAGGAAAAGAGAAGAACTGAATCTGGCCCAAAAGGATCTTGTGTGCTGCAAGGTTAGGTTATCAAGGTTGGCATCAGCTCAAAGAAAATGTTCCCAGGTGCACCTTATGGTGTGAGCAAAAGGAGGGGCAGCACGGTGATGTATGGGTCTGTCCTCAAAAGCACGAGGGCTTTGACTAAAGAGGCAAAATCAAAATTCCCACCTTATGGGGTGGGACGTAGCCCCAAGCCATGCAGCACCCCCAGTATCACCCCACTTCTGCAAGCCATTCTGGGCTCCTTTCCAGGGTTCCCCCAGCATGGCGAACAGCAACACAAGCAATGTGGAGATGAATTTTTTTTAAAGTAGCACACAATCACATATTATTAAAATCTTTATTAAGGAACACAAGTCCCTGTGAAGTACAAAGACTATCACAATAAAACCATTCTAGGGATATAAAATTAAAATCATCTTACTTTAAAAAGTGTTGGTACTACCCTTAATTAATTCAATAATCTGAATAAACATTTCAAAATGTGTATTTTAGTTTTTGACTACAATTTCTATAATAGTTCAAATGCTCTGTTATGAAAAGCTCTCTTGTTTTTCTTTCATTTCAAAACAAGCCTAAAAGTCAAGTTAATTTTTTAAACACCTTTCTTAGATATCAAGCTAACATCTACAAATGCCCATCGTTAAACCATTTTAAGATGAAGGCAAATAGTTTGAGATCTTTGTAAGGTAAGTGCTTTCTTAGATTATACAGTAAATTCTCTTTAGAGTGGATTTTTCACTTACTAGTTTGCAGAGATTTACCTGTAATTACAGTAGTGACACACGCGCTTATCAGGTTACACCAGTTCAAGATGTTCCTTAGATAAAATGTTTCTCAAATTACAATTTTAACTAAATTATTTTTAAAAGTGTACTCACTTAATGTGAACCATGTTTCTTTCAATTGAAAGTACATGTTTATATCAGTCTGAATCCCAATGTCATATAGAGATAATGAAGACTTCGGGTTTCTCTGAAGCTTGTTATATTGCTGGTAACAGTACAATATTCCTTGAAAAGAAAAATAGAGTAATATAAAACATTTTCTGAAATAGAAGCTACATGCTTATTACACAGAGTATAAGAAACAGATCTGCACGGTTATTTCCACAAGGGGAAGAGTCGCATTATCATAGCAACTATCTTATTTTGGGTTGAACATCCTACACATGTATCTGACTTTTGGTATTTAGCTATCACACTGTAAGTGTACCTGAAACAATCTTAATAACCATTAGTGGGGACAGGCTAAACAAATTATAGTACACTTGTTCAGTAGAAAAAAGTACTGAAATTTCCCCTCTGGGATAGACTTATTCAGCAGCAATTTGTTACTTATAAGCTTGCTTATTTCTCCCTATAATTCTGTGAACATTGAGGCAATTTTTAACAAGTACACACACTTTTACAGTTGGGATGGTTTTGCTGAGCTGAACCTTTTCTATTGCTAATACTTTCTGCTTTAAAATCTATTGTGCCTGGTTATTAGGGCTTGTACAGCTCTCTTTGTTTAATGAGTGCTAGCTTTTTAAACTATTTTTTATTCATTTTAGGCAGGAAACACTTTTTATTCAAAACCCATCAGAGAATGGACAATTTGGGTCTGTGACAAAGCATTTATGTTTTAAAGCAAAGGTCAGTAATTGAATGAGAGCATAACCTGCTACATATGAATTAACTGATCAGACCACAACTTTTCAATGTTTTAAAACAGAATAAGCTTCCCTGTAAAAGCAGCACCTTTGTGACATTTTTAGTATTCCTCTCCTTCCTCACCCTCTCCTTCCACAGAATCCATACCAACCTCTTCATAATCCTTTTCAAGGGCAGCCATATCCTCCCGGGCCTCAGAAAACTCTCCTTCCTCCATCCCCTCACCCATGTACCAGTTCACAAAGGCAAGCTTGGTGTACATCAGATCAAACTTGTAGTCCAGGCGAGCCCAGGCCTTGGTGATCGCTGTGGTATTGCTCAGCATGTACATAGCCTGCTGTACCTAAGCCAGGTCTCCACCAGGCACCACAGTGGGAAGCTGGTAATTAATGCCCACCTTGAAGCCAGTGGGACGCCAGTCCACAAACTGGATGGTATGCTTTGTCTTGATGGTGGCAATGGCAGCATTGACATCTTTGGGGACCACATCACCACAACCGGCAGCAAGCCATGTATTCACCGTGACTAGGGTCACAGTTCACTATCTGGTTGGCTGGCTCAAAGCAGGCATTGGTGATCTCTGCTATAGAAAGCTGTTCATGGTAGGCTTTCTCAGCAGAGATGACAGCGGCATACGTGGCCAGAGGGAAGTGGATACAGGGATAGGGCACCAGGTTGGTCTGGAATCCTGTCAGATCCATATTCAGGGCTCCATCAAATCTGAGGGAAGCAGTAATGGAAGACACTATTTGACCTATCAACCTATTCAGGTTAGTGTAGGTGGGGAGCTCAATGTTAAGGTTTCTGTGACAGATGTCATAGATGGCCTCATTGTGTACCATTAAGGCACAATCAGAGTGCTGCAGGGTGGTGTGGCTGGTGAGGATGGAGTTGTAGGGCTCTACTACAGCTGTGGAGACATCTCCCCGACCCCTTAATTTACATTTAATGTACTGTGTGTTTGTATTTATTTCCCTTTTTTTTGCCTTTCTTATTCTGCTATCTACCTGGCTTTGTTTTCAACTCTTCTGGGGATTCATCAGTGCTTGGTGACATACCTTCATTTTTTTTTTTTCTTTTGGTTTGGCGCTGTCTACTCTTTCATAATTACCTCAGAAAATGTGCTACGTGCTTAACAGTCAAGTTTAAAGCTCAGTGTCTGCCTAAGGAAACACAGGAACTTCACTCACAGTCATCTCAGTATGTTTACTGTTCAACATTCTAGTCACCTGTATTTTGATGTAAATGTTGGATAATAGTTATTGTTACCCGATAAAGGCAGTGTTTGTTTCCCTTTCCGTGAGCGTTCATCGGCTCCTTCTCCCTGCCCGGTAGCCTCTCTCATACCATCCATCCTTTCTGGAATAGCTCCGCCCCTCTCTTCTCCACAACGCCATCCAACCCCCATCCAACCCGCGAGGAGATGAAGCTGCTCACATCTAGGGCCCTCGCGGCCCTCCTCCTTCCCACCACCGTGTTCTCTGCGCCCTGCCTTTGCCTGCCAATTGCTGCTGACACCCTCTCCAGGGTCTCTTCAAGCCCACCCTCGCCTCACGGCAGTCCTGTCAACACGGGAAGCGATGTATCAACGGTGTGCATCTCTCCTCTGCTTCGAACCCCACAGTGCTCCCTCACACTCAGAGAGGCAGGCCAGGGCCGGAGCCTGCAGAGCCGCCCGCCTTCCAGCTGAGCTCTCTCCTCCTGGCGCCCGCCTGTCCGGCACGCTGCCCACAGCCTCCTCCAGGCCTTTGCTCCAGCGGCACACAACGTCCGTCCACACTGTGCCCATGCATCCCCTCACTGGAGAACTGCATCACGCCCTCCAAGGTGCTGCTCAGGTTTCCTCTCAGAAGGCCTACCCTGGGGCTGGGGACATTGCTCAGGTGAGGGTGCCCGCTAAGCACTGCACCAGGCCCCAGGTTCGATCCCCAGCACTGCAAGAAAGAAAGAGAGATGGAGAGAGGAGAGAGAGGGAAAGGAAGAAAAAGGGGAAGGAGGAAGGGGAGGAAAGGAGAAGAGGGGGACGGGAAGAGAAGAGGTAGGGGAGGAGGGGGGAGGAGGAAGGGAAGGGGAGAGGGAAGGGGAGGAGAAGGGAAGCAGAGGGGAATAGGAGGGGAGGGGAGCAGAAGAGGAGAAGGGGGAGGAGAGGAGGGGGAGGGGAAGAGAAGAGGGGCAAAGGAGGAGGGGGAAAGAGAAAGGGAAGGGGAGAAGGAAGGGGAGGAGGAGGGGAAGCGCAAGGGAAGAGGAGGGGGAGGGAAGGAGACGAGGAGAAAGGGGAGGAGAGGAGGGGGTGGGGAAGAGAAGAGGGGCAGGGGAGGAGTGGGGAAGAGGAAGGGAATGGAAGGGGAGAGGGAAAGGGAGAGGGGAGGGGAGGAGGAGGGGAAGCAGAGGGGAAGAGGAGGCGAGAGGAGGAGGAGGGAAAGGGCGAGAGGCAGAGGAGGTGGGAGCAGAGGCCATCCATCCTGACAATAACATAGTTTTTACATTTTTACTCCCTGACCTAGCATGGCAGTCTTAAGTTTGCAGACCAAAAATTAGTCTTGCAGGCTGTTGCAAGGACAGCCAACGTTGTGGCCCTAGCCTTTCAAGGTCAGTGAGGACTCAGGACACAGGAGAACCTGTACTATAGCATCCTGCATCTCAGCTGTGTCCCAAATGTACTGATCAAGGAGACAGTGGGGCCAGAGAGGACAGAGAGTGTGCCGAAGGCAGTCTTCATCCTCCTTTCCGCGCTGCTGCACCGCAGCAACTGTTCCTGCTCCCCGGGATGCAACCTGGTAAGCTTGGAGGGTCGGAGAGTAAGAGGTTTTGTGCGCTCACGGCTCTCCGCCGAGTGCAGTACTATGCCTGCGTGCAGTTTACGCAGCAACTGACACTTGCTGAATGAGCATAAGAATGTGTCACTGGGTATGGATTTGTCTGTCCTTTCCTTGGTAGAATTAGAGCTTTCAGTATCTACAGATCCATATAGTCATTAGTTTCACAAAATTTTCAGCCAATAATTTTACAATATTTTCGGTAAGCATTAATTATTCTTGATCTACTCTAGTCTAAGCACGCAATCAAATTTCTGCTCTCTTGTCTCATTCTGCTGGGTTTTAAGTACTTACTTGAGATTCATTTCCCAGTTCATTAATTCTCAATTTTTCTGTTTAATTGATCAATTTAATGTTTAATCTAACAATTATTTAACTTTTTAAAGTCCTATTTGGTTCATCACCATATATACAGAATGTGATCAAAATGTACAGTGAATATTTAAATTAAAAATTTACTACAATAAAAGACCCATTGCCGTTAATCCCCGCCTTGCTTTGAACATCCTCATCCCATCGCTCCTACCACTTTCTGGAAGTCTTCTTTATGTCTGTAGGAGGCATAATGAAAAAGTACGGGGGATCCTGCTGCTGGCCACGTGACAGGAAGGCAGACTTGTACAGACATCGTGTCCTCATCCACCTATGACATAGATCTGGCACCACACAAAGTGACCGTGAAGGGTAAGGTTTAGAATTAATTTAGGGTAATAAAGCAGCCATGACAATGGAACAAAGACTCGAAAGAAGACTTCGAGAAGACTTTCAGACAATGTCAGGAAAGATAGGATAAATGTGCATAAAGTGTGTGTGTGTGTGTGTGTATATGTGTATATTTTGAAGATTAATGGCAAGGAGTATTTGCTTAAAATAATTTTTTGATGATTCTTAAAAAATATATTTATTACAGGGTCTACAAGTTCTCACCATGCAGATTGAACTGGTAGTGGTCCTCCTGTTTTCAGCTTCCTGGGTGCTGGGATTACAGGCACACGCCACCACACCCAGTCTCAATCACTGTCTCAGTGTGCTCCGGGAGTGGGGCTAGCACGGCATGTCAGGAATCAAACCCCAGACCCTGTCTAAGCAGTCACTTTAATCCACTGAGCTATCTGGCTGGCCCCAATAATTTTTTAAAAAATGTAAGCATTCACTAATTTTTCTATCACATGGCATACACCGGGATTTTGCTGATCTGTTTTTATGATTCTAAGTTCAATTCTTTAAACATTTTGCACAAAGCAATTTCATGTTCTGTGTGCATTCATTCTCACGCTCGATGTGGATAGCTTCTGGTGCTACGCCCACAAGACGGTGTGCTTGCTGATTTCCTATTGCGTGGACCGTCATCCGGGGAAACCTGATGACCCGCACTGAAGCACATTCATCAGGGGGCTTTGCGTTTGTTGCTGTGGGCACCCGAAGGGTGCTAATAGACTGGGGCCACCTCCCACATGCTGCGGGATCCCTGCCTGGCTGGGGACACTCGTGGACCTCTGCCCTCCCTGGCTCAGGCTTCAGCCCTGTCTCCAGCACTCCTCGCTGAGCTCAGCACTTCCTCTGTGATGCCTGCTCAGTCCCCCCTTGGATTTTAGCCCCTGAGTTAGAGAACCATAAAAATAAGAAGTTATCAAATACCCACACAGACAGTATGATTGGTACGTAAAGCAATAGAGAAGTTTTTTTGTGGGTGACAATTCCTTTTCTTCCTGCAAGCTCAGTGCTGCAGCTTGGCTGATGAATGCCTCCTCCGAAGGGTCGAGGTTCATGTGTTAAAGGCGAGGACCCTAGGCTGGCACTGCTGGAGAGTGGTGAAATCGTTACAAAGAATGGGCCAACAGGCAGTCTTCACTAGAGCAGGGAGCTGCGGGAGGGCTGTGGGATCCCAGGTCGTGCCCTCTTTCTCTTCCACTCTACGTCTTATGATGCGGGCACTTCGGTCCACCAGGCATTCTTGCCATGATGTGTTTGCCTCATCAGGTGACCAAAGCAATACCTACCAGTCCCCACAGTGGACTGGAAGCTCAACCTTGAGCAAAAGGAAAACTTTTCTCTTTTTAAGTTAATGATCCCAGACATTTTGCTATAATAACCAGAAGCTAATTCATTCATCAAAAAGCTCATTACATAAAAACATAACTTCTACTCCATCACTTCATAACATGAGGGTTCTAAGCTGTGCTTTCTAATTTCCTTTTCTCTTACCTTGTGTCTCCTGTTCTAGATATTTGTTTTCCATTATGTATTTGGTACAGGGTCTCACTACGCAGCTCAGACTCATAGTGATCCTCCTGTTCTCAGCCTCCCCAGCGCTGGGATTACAGGCGTGCACCACCACATCCGCCAGTTCAGTGCACCCCAGGGGCAGGGCCAGCCAGGGATGTGGGGTCAGGGCAGTGCAGCATGCAGGACCAGGGATCGAACTCTGGTCCCTGCACTTGCCAAAGCAGACACTTAGTCCCCTGAGCTGTCTCACTGGCCCTTGGTCTAGATATTTTTCGCACCGTCAACATGAGGAGCCTGGAGTTACTTCTCTTCCCAGCCCCAAGCCCACGCACCCACTAACTGGCTCTGCTCAGTTAGAACGATGCCATTGGTGTACATGGGCCCTTGGCCACCAGCAGCCCACATATTTTCTGCTTACTATGACACATTCACATTCTGTTATGCCCTAGTGAACAGGCTGTTGTAGGAAACGGTAAGTTTCCTGTTATATGTGGAAAGCCAGTTGTCCAAGATGCACACTGAGGTCGGATGCATTTATTGTTTTAATTAATTTGTTTGTTTTGTATTGGGGATTGAACTCAGGAACTTACATTTTCCAGGCAGGAACTTATGCCACTGAGCTATCTCCTGGGCCCCATTTCTTCTTTTTATATTCCTATAATTAGGACAGGGTCTATGGGATCTACAGGGTCTCACTATGTAGATCAGACTTGAAGTGATTCTCCTGTGTTCAGCCTCCCAAATGCTGGGATTACAGGTGTGCGCCACCACGCCCAGTCTCAACTGCCATCTCAGCAAGCCCTGGGGGCGGGGGTTGGCATGGCAGGCCAGGGACCCATTTATTCTTCTTTCCTTTTCTTTGGAGTACCAGGGATTGAACTCAGCATCCTATGCTTGCCAGGCAGACACTTATTCTACTGAGCTATCTCCCCCGCCCTATTTATTCTTATTTACTTATAATTTCCAATCTGACTGAACATTTCCTCACTGTAAACAGCGTCACACTGAGTTCCTACATGATTAATTGCTGGGTTAGCCCTACTTAGGGAGTCAACAGGGAGCGAACATTGACTGCTTTATGTACACATTTTATACACTGCTCATTGTTCTCACGTGACCATTATTTAAGCAGCACCACAGCCAAGCTCAGATCTCCTCTGCCTCTTAAGGTACCTCAGGGGGGTCAACAGCAGGCTACCGCCCTTCCCTTCTTGGTGACAAGGAAAGAGAACCACATGCCTCAACTCTCCAGTGTAAATGGCATGGCTTGCTTAGAGCTCCAAGTTAAAACACTAAAACTTTTAAATAAAAGCTCTGTGTGGAGTTTGAGTTGGTTTGGGGATGGCAGTTCTCCTCCAAGGTGACCCACCCCTGAGTGGGGACCTGCCTTGTGGTTGTGAGGAAGCCCGGGTGAGATTCAGACACAGCTGGCCAGCAGGGGCAGCTAAGGCAAACCTGAAGAGGCCTGAACGCCTTCTGGAAGTGCTCAAAGAGAAAGAGGAGGAGAACAACAATGGCTCAATAATTACTGATTCTTTACTGTCTTCCAAGCACCCATGGGTGCCCAAGTACAAGCATTTCCTCATTTAGCACTCCAATCTCCTGAGGGTGAGACACTGTTATTGTGCCAATGTCATGTCTTACAGCCATTAAGAAACTTTTCCAGGGTTACTCCATTACCTGCTGGGGACCAGGCTAGAGCCCAGGCTAACTGCGGAAACTGGAGTTCCAGCTGCACTCTGATATTCAAGAGACCTAATGCTCTCTTTTGAGGGACAGAAAAAGGAGGCTGGTGTTTTGGGTGTCTGTTATCATAAAATTATGTTGCCAATTCAAAGAGCATTATGGGGGATATTATTCTTTTGAATAGAATCCTCAGACATTTCTGTATTAGCCCACTTGTTGCTTTTTAAGAAGACAGAAAGAAATTGCCATGAATAGAATCTCATCCTAAGGGACACACTTTAATCCCTTCATTTTGAGTTCACATTGTACGTGATCTGTACCCTTCAGAAGGATTGAGTTAGGGTTGGATTTCAACCTTGAAATACTCTCCAGCCAACAATTGTAATTCAGAATACTTGCCTCTAGAGGGTGATAGCTCATTACAAAGCATCAATTATTAAACTGTGTGACAGCGGCAGGATTAAAAGTACAAAGTTGAAGGGGGAAAATGGATCACATTACTATGAACATGTAGATGCAGTCTCTGATCAGATGTAAAAGTAGGAAGGAATTGTCTGAAATATTTTTCACTAATCTGAAAGGGATTCTTTCAATAATTTGTAATAAGCATGGGAAGTGAGACCAAAGGTTAGGGGGAGAAAAAGTAATATCCTGATAGTACTATTTTCCAAGGTAATACAGGAAAAAAATTACAGAAACAATGCATTTAAAATTAAACAATTTTGTAAGCTTAAAGACTGGGGGAGAAATAATTAAGTTCAAAGCTAGTAAATGGGTTTTGGCAATTGGTAGTAAGAGTGGGAAAATAGGGGATTTTTCTGATACTTGGAAGGTGTAAGAGGGTGACACCTACCGTATCCTATAACGTGGAGCACACCGAACATGAAGAGCCAGAAGAGGCATCCGGCTATGAACCTCAGGAGTATCAAAAATGTCCAACTAAGGACCATGGCAATAGTCAGGCCACTGGAGGAAAAACCCACAACACAAGGGAGTCAGGTGCATTAGACATGACGTAGTATGAACATTAAACAAAGCTATTTTCTATCCAAAATGATTCTTAGATTATTTTACTTTCTTTGGTTAACTAAGTTTCTATTAAACAAAGAAATATAATCAATAATTTTTCTTAAGACTTCGAACAAGAGTAGGACCATTCAAGGCTTTCACATGAGATATTTCTGTGTGCCGTAGTAAACTGAAATACACAATCCATCACCGTCCAAGGAAAAATAGAGTTACTCCAAACTACAATTCTGACCTCTCTGCCGTACTTTTCACGTCTAATTTTTCTCCTTCATACCTACATACTGGTTGATAAATTACAAAATATATACCCAGGATGAACTTGGGCTGCTCTCTCTACCTGATGACTAACTTCAGGGTGGTTTAGAAAGGAAAGCAAAAAGACAAGAAAAGAGAAACTGGTTACCTGGACTCTAAAATCAGGATTTTCTAAATGTTATCACTACAGTTGAGTTATCCTCAGTAGTCTGCAGTGCCTGACACCACCAAACATCTATTTTCGGTACCCGGTGATCTGTGGGCCATGTTCTGGAGCAATTGTAAGGCTTCTGTGTCTCCTGGTCATGAGCTGGTCATCAGGCAACCAATAGTCTGCCTAGGCTTTGTTTCAATATCTGCCTAGAGTCTGACAGGCCTGCTAGGAAAGCTTCTTTCCCCCATATACTCAGGGCAAGGCCAGAACCCAGCCTTCTGATAGGCTTTCCTCGAGGAGAGCTCAGTAGGGTTGCAAGCTTGGCTCATTATTTTATTTGGCTCTGATGCCCCTGTTGCTATCTGCACATTTCTAATCATAGCCAGTCAGGCAGTCTGGTACATGCATTGAGTTTATAGTCTTAAGTGTTCTCTTTAAAAAAAAAATCTTAATCATTATTGTCACTGGATCAACGCCAGTATGGTATCAAAGTGCCTTCTCTACTCAAAGACTTACTGTCTATGTTTTAACTTCAAAAGCCATTCTTTCTTAAAATCAAAGCTACTTTAATGCTTGAATACTCAGTAAGATAGAAGAGCCATGTAATGGCACAGAACAAGGGGAATATTTTAAAAGGTTGGTTTGGGAGAAGAAAGTTGGTTGTGTGTATTTCATGAGAATAACTGCAAAGAATGATAACTGCATAAACTAAATCCCAGAATATTTGCACTTTGAATATATTTACAAAGTAGATGACAGTAGAGGAGGCAAACATAAAGGAAAGTACTGCTGTTCTGGAAGCACCAGCTGTGCCTGTCAAATTTCACTGTGTAAGTGAGGTGGGTGGGAGAGTCTCATAATGCACATTTGTTCAGGTAAGAACTGAGAGGCCGAAAGAGCAGACTGGACACATGAAAATTCACAGAGGAATTATCAGTGACAGTTGGGTTTGACACTAGGAAAACCAGCTCAACTACTGCTAAGGACAAACTTCATTCTTTGCCTTGGACATATGTTCTACAACATGCTGAAAATAATTGTTGGAGCTGTTTAATACAAAGCATCAAAACAAGGAGAATCTCACAAAATGCTTTTAGTTTCACAACTCCAGGTTACTGCCTAGTATTTCAGACACAATGTATAATTTATTAAGCCCTATGAAGTTCAATATATTGTTTCTATCTTCTTTAAGCCTCACTTTTGCTGCGTATATACTGTGTCCCAAACACTATACCAAGAGCTAGGAAGATAAAGAGGAGTCAATTATAGTTGTCATCACAAAAAGCTGACAAGTTTCTTGGAGGAAAGCTGTTAAATAGAATACAGAATGGTAGGTGCATTGTGAAAGGTATGTTTGTATATTTGGAGGCTTTGTGACACTAAGCAGCTTTTAATCATTAAACCATCCAGCATTCACCCCAAAATATTCCACAAAAGAGAAAAAGTGTGCAATAACCTGAAGTTTAATGGTCAGATGGGCACACCATTTGATATATTAAGACTAGAGAGTTAGTCAAGAAACATCAATAGAGCTGCCCCTGAGAAACTAAGCTGGATCTACTTACAAAGGTCCTTGGGAGTGCCTAAAGAAGTGTCAGCTTATTCTGTGATCATTACGGAGTCACAGAAGCTCTAGAAAATGGCATTAGAGTCACATAGCATGACAGCTTAAGGTATGTGAAACACATTCACCTCCTTCACTAGAGTGACTACATCTCTTTAACATTTCAGCATTATAAATCCTATGCCTGAAAATTAAAAATCTCCTCTATTCAGAGTTTCCTATATATATACTCTAATAGTCCACTGACATAACAAATGCCTAGAAGCTCATGGCCACCACTTTGTGCCCCTCTTGTAATTGCAGAGGTCAAAGGCAACTTGTATTAATCTCATGATGTCTCAATAAATTTAGTATTAAAATATTTGGAAGGCTGGTGAGATAGCTCAGCAGACTGAGCGCCTGCTTAGGCAAGCACAGGGAGTGGGGTTCGATCGCTGGCACCACATGCAGCACCAGCCCTGCCCCCAGGCGTGCTTAGCTGGCCACTGAGACAAGGCATGGTGGTGCATGCCTGCAATCCCAGCACTAGGGAGGCTGAGACCCTGTACCAAATAAATAAAGAATAAATAAATAAATATGAAATTACATTTTTCTTTTCCTGATGTATACATTTTTTGGTGGATTTTATTTCTACAGCTTCTCATAAGTATGCTAACCTTTGATAATGATGACAGTGATGACAATTACGTGGGTATATTAGAAGACAGGAATGATACTTTGGAGGTCAGGGGAGGAAAAATGTGAAAAAAAAAAAAAACCCAGAAAAATAACAACATTGAAATGTGAACACCACACAAGTACCACAAATACAAAAGTACTGCAGACACTGCTGCAGGTGACTTGAAATATGTATGTACTGTCATTAATAATTTAACAAATAAAATTAAAATGTATGTTTTGATAACTTCTTGCTAACACCGGGTATGTTTCTAAATATCTTTGTCCCATCTGCATCCTATTTGAAAAAGGAAGTGGCACTAATTGACATTTGACTCAATATTTTATCCAGGAATAAGAACAAGAAATTTGAGGAAAGATTCTACAGAACTAAAATCAGAACGAGGCTGGAAAAGAAGCCCTGCTGCATTTTCACTTACATAATGATCCAGTACCAAGTTGTTGCGTAGTCCTCGAACACTTTCAGCGTGATATCTCTTGCATCAAGGATCTTATTGATAGCACTGGGTGCAAAAAAGAAAGTTAATTGTTTCTTGACTAACATTACACACAAAGGCGCCTGTCATAAAGGCAATCTGCTAGCTGCCGTTCGCAGAACCCTCTTAGGAACCACGTATCGGCAGCTCCTGACCTTAGTCATGACACATGAGAAGTCACTGCACTGAACCTGCAGAGGTGAGTTGTGGACCGGGAAAGCTGGCTAAGCTCACAAGGGCGCCACAGTGCTATACACACCCAGAGAGTGTGGCTCCCAAGACCCGGGCACAGAGTCTTTTCCAGAGTATGCAGCATGCCTCAATATTGCAGAAGTCCCGCTGTGAGGAGTGCATTAGATGATAAGATCAGCTTTTAATTCACAAAATCCACGGAGGTGACAAAGAAGATCATCCTGAATTCCCCTTCGCCTTCCTCTGCCAGCACTGTGGTCACAGGGCATGGCGGGGTGCATACAGCAATGTGTGTACACAGTCAGTGTCCAATTTGAGGAGTTATCAGTGTGAACGCACTCGCACAAGCATTAAGGTCAGCCTTTCCTCGTGTGCCCTCCTCCCCTGAAGTAATCACTTTACTATTTGGACTTCTGTGATAACGCTTCCTAAGTTTTCTTTCAGTTTTAGCATTTATCTGTGCAGCACAGGGCAATTTAATTTAGTTCTGCTGCTTTTTTCATTAATTATGCACGGACCTATGATTATGATTATGATTATGATTATCTGGTGCAGAGAATTGAACTCACGACCTCAAGCTTGCCAGGCAGGTGTTGTGCCGCTGAGCTATATCGCTGGCCCATAAACCTTTTATTATTATTTACTATTTCTTTCACACAGCTTCACAGTCCTAAATTCATCTCTGCTGCTTATATTCCAAAGGCATAAGAGCTGTGCTATACCACTTGTAGTACTAACATCTTTTAAGAAAGATATTTTAGCAGATTGTCAGTTGTTTTTAACTCAACAACTGAGCTACGCAATGGTACTCTGTACATCTGTGTTTGCACCTGTGTACACACAAACCTGCATCCAGAGAAATATTTCTCAATAATGTGCACAGACAAAAGAAACAGTAAATGTACTGAATGACAGTTAGTGTATAGAAATTTACTATGGCACCAACAGTCTTCTTTGTTGCATTTCTATTTCTATTGATAAGACTGAACCATTCTTGAAAAATCATTGCTCTAACTCATTCTGGCTTCTTTTCCACACACTGTCCTTCTTTACACACTGGCAAGGTATCCAATTGAAGAAATGTATATTTTATGATAACACAAGTCTTTTCCTAAAACCCCAAGCTTTAACATCAGGTACAGTAACAGGATACATGCAAACTAAAAATAGAAATGTAAGCCGACATACTTTACGGCCTCCTTGAGTTCCAAAACATTTCGTACCCTTCCACTTCCATCTTCAAACTGCACCTTATTTCCTACTGTTAAAGTGCCATTTGTGCTCGTGAAGTCAGGGAAACATCTCTGGAAAACTGCAAAGATAAATTGAAATTATACTAACTGTTTTTCTACCTCTTTCACGATGTCCTCCTTTCTTACACTTTCTGTTACTTATAATCAAATTCTTTGAAGGTGTATGTAAGTTGCTCAGTAAGATAGCTTACTGCCTTTCAGTGGCTGATTTGAAGATTTTCTGATAGCTCTCAGACTTAAATAGAAAGCAAATATAATCAAAACCAGAAGCTTCATTCCAAATCTGTTGATTATTTTATACATGATATATTCCTCAATTGCTACAAATAAGAAGCAGATCATAGGTGTTTACTCATGGTAAACATAAAAATAGCAGGGCCACACTCACTTGTATAACTGGATAAGCTTAGATTTATTATTTTAAATTTTTTTGATAATCCCTGAGACTAGAGAGTAGTAAATAGTTTCCTGGATTAAGAACCAGCTCAAAGTTTAAGTTACTAAGAGAACCAAATTTTTATTTGTGAATTCTCAATAATGTGTCTGTCTTCTAACATTTTCATTTACCTAGTTTTTGGAGTTATTATAGTTATTCTGCAGCTATGTAAGGCCACAAGTTCTAGACTAGTATAATTCCTAAGTAGAATCACTGTGCAATCTTCTATGTTCTTATTTTGAGGCCATAAAATCATTGTCTCTTTACAAATCTGCTACCTAAAATGTATTCAAGCCTCAGTCTTAAATGAAGAGGTGAGAAAAGTCAGAATCAGATCATTTTCATATTCTGTCTTAGAGAAGCACCACCAATTGCATCCAAGGCTTACACCTGCACATGTGAAATCAGAGAAAGAAGAAGGGCTGCGTGTCTCTACAAAGCTTTACCCGACTTTCCCGGGCCTGTGGTCCACCTACCTCCAGCTTCCGTAGCTCTCAGAGGCGGTTGTTTTCCATTCTCGACCTACCTATCTCCTGCACTCCCCTCCCCTGTGGGGGCTAAGCTAACACATCCACATCAACCACCTGCTTCTGCTCATCCTCAGGCCAGTCACACTTCTGCCCTCCCTGTGGACCCTGCCCTCTCAGAGACTCCAGGGAGCCTGTTTCACAAGATCTCACCATTTGGCATGCTTCTTAGCAGCAGTGCACTGAGAACCCAGCCAATATTTGCTACTGAATGAGTTAACATGTCTCACTCCTGGCCATATAGATATACCTTACCTTTGTGAAATTCTGTTTCCTTGGCTTATATGAATTCATATTCCCCACCCTCCTTTCTCTCTGCGAATTCTGTCCCCTTTTACTCTACTACATGTGAGTTTTCCCATCCAGAAGCACCCTTAATCTTGTTCCACATAATATTTCTGGGCAGTCTGATCCAACTGGTTAACTTTCACTACTTCGTACATTCACTAGAGATTTTAAAAGTAGAAAAAATACAAAAAAAGATATAAAACCAAACACTGTCCTACTATGAACAATGAACTATCTCAATAATTTTAAATTTTATTTTAAAGAGAATAGAAAAATAATAGATAACGTATTAGAAATTATACAAAATTAATTAATTAATTAATTAATTATTATTATTATTATTTTTTTCAGAACTGGGGATTGAACTCAGACCCTTGTGCTTTGCCAAGGAAGCACTCGTTCTACTGAGCCATCTCTCCGGCCCCACAAAATTTTAAAAAAGACAAATGTATTCAACAGTGGTTGTTATATTGCACACTGCTGTCTTCAGTGTAGTTGCTCAGATATAAGCAACTACAAAATTGCTCAAAAGTAAAAATCTTAAGCATTAACTGCTACCTTCAAAAACCTGATAGAAATTAGTAGTACCCAATAACATGCAATGTATTAATTATTATAACTGTCCCACTAACCTGTTTTGAAACTGTCTCATTGCTATTTCTTTCTCATTAAAATTAATTTTTAAAAAAGAAATTAGTAGTACCATCATCTTAGCTATCCTATGTACATACATGCCTGATGTTTCCCCCTCCCTTTTCCCCCATCTTTTCATTCTTTCCCTCATCCCAATTGTTTACTTCTGATGCTGTTTCTTTCTCTTTTACTATATATATTATACCTTAGAGATTTTCTATCTCAATATTTATTTATTTATTGTATTTTAGAGAAGGGTCTACAGAGTGTTCAGGGTCTTACTACTAGGTATGGACTTGTAGTGATCTGCCAGTTTACAGCCTCCCAAGAGCTGGGACTACAGGCAAAGCACCCAGTCTCAATTGCTGTCTCAGGATGGAACCCCAGCCCCTAAGCCTGCATTCAATGAGCTATTTGGCTGTCCCTTTCTATCTCAACTTTTTTTTTTTTTTTAAGAATCGGCAATTGAACTCAGACCCTTGTGCTTGCCAGGGAAGCGCTTATTCTGCTGAGCCATCTCCCCAGCCCCTCTATCTCAATATTTTGATGAATTTCCTTTCAATGTTTTTTCTACATATTTTCTTTTCTGCTGAGAGTTAAGATGGTACAAGACATACAGTATTTTCCTTTGTTATTTCTCTTTACATTTACTTCTTTCCTGTATAAAGTCTTTAATGAATGAATTTTATTAGATGGATACTACTGTACTAAGTACTATGCTTAGTTCTCAATGATGAAAAGCCGATTGCAATGTCTATCTCAGTGTTTCTCTCACTAGACTGTGAGGAACAGTGGTTTACATACGTTTTTACCTTGAAGTACATTTTGTGTGACAGATCACCTGAACCATGCTTGCTAGAGCAAGGACGATGCTTTCATACTTTCACATCTGTTACATCTTCCATAAATAACAATTTGCCTTTACCTTTTTGCATAAATATTTTAATATTGTTCTTAGCTAAGACATACAGTTGTTACCCAGGGCTTCCCAGTGAGTTGTAATTTCTAGGACCCAGATCTTTTCTTCTGGTCATTAATGACCCAGATGGGTGATAGGAGTGGCTGGGTCTTGTATTTGGCAGTACTTACTGAATGTAGTAGACATTCTGCTGAGGGCGATCTACATGACCTTTCTTTTGTTTTAAAAATGTATGTTCATTGTCAAAAAATGGAGAAAACAGAATAAACGAAGGAAAGAAAAGAAAATGACTATGGTTCTGCCATCCCCCAAATAGGTTTTTCATATTCAGTGTATTTCTATCCCACCTTTTCTTTGAGTAGTGTTTTTCACTTGATGCTATTGTTCTTTTGAGTTGTCACATGCTTATCCTTATTATGTACATAACGATTTGTCTTTTATTTAACCTTAAAACATATAAACGTGCAAGTTCTTATAATGCTTATTTAATCTTTCTAGACTATCTAATGATGACTACTTTGTAATTTGTAATTGTCCTTTTGTTTTTAGATGGTAGGCAATGTATCTTATTTTCTCTTCCTCTCTGCTTTTCTTTCTGTTTTAGTTCTTTCAGTTACCTTACTTAAATGAACACTATGATGGATATTTTACATCAAGCTTTTCTCTCTAGTTAGGATTACATCATTAAGAAAGGAAAATTTAATTAATTGATTAATTTTTCTAAAGGAGTGTCACTCTAACATTTTACATTTTAAAGAAATAAAACAGGGGCCAGGGAGATGGCTCAGTAGAAAAAGAGCTTCCCTGGCAAGCACAAGGACCTGAGTACAATTCCCAGTTCCGCAAAAATAAATAAATAAATAATAATAATAAAAAAAAACAAACAAAAAAGGAAATAAAAGAGTTTAATTCAGGAGATACACAAAATAACCCAAATGTCAAATGATAAACTCAGGCATATTTCTCACGCTCACTCCCTGGGAATTTCTGAAGAAAATTTGGACTGTATCGAGGAGTAGGAGTGAATGAATATGTCTGTGTGTACATTTAAGCATGCTTGCTCATCTCTGAATAGTCAATTTGACTGGCTTTGAAAAATCTACTTTCTCACTTCTTGGATGCTTATGTAGCAAAGCCCCAAAACTCGCAGAGCTGGAACAAAGCATCCCTGCCTGCAGTTGCCAGGATGGGCTTTGCTTTGAACTGTCCTAAATAACTCTGGGACCTTGGCTCAATCCTAGGACTATTTTTGGCCTCAGTTTTGCCCATTGGAAAATAAGGAACTTAATAACTTTTTGTTCAATTCTGTGCTTCTGAGGTAAAATAGTTACCACATACAAGGTTTGCTTGGAAAAAGTGCAGTAGGACAGTCGTCATCCATCAGGAGTTCGGGAAGAGACTGAAACAGAAGAAAGAGCACATTCATATTTCACAGACTACGCGAGGACCACTTTGATTCTTAGTATCCAACTCTTACTCTTTAAAAATCTAACTCCATAAATCTCATGATTCCACATAAAATTAGCACACACAGAATCTTGTTCAATAAACTTTTAAATGTTCAATTATAATTAAGCTGAATCAGCAATAATACAATCAGACCCTCTGAAACAAAGCTTACCTGTGAAGGTGCATATCTTCGACTAAGCTATATTTCGAGTCTCTAATCCATCACTTATTTTTCTGGAAAAACTGCATCTTCTCTAATGAAAAAGCCTTTATTTAATATTATTTAACAAAATGAAGCTTTAGAAATGTCTTCTAAGTCCCAAACCCAGGTAGGGTTACTTTTAATGAGTAATTATCAACTGAAGCTTACAAATAAATTTCTTGCTATTGGGTTCAACAGTATATCAATAAAATAGTGACTGAAAAAAATCCATCCAGGTACAGTAATAATTTAGGATAAAATTACCAGACTGAACAGCTTTTCATAACACTCGTCTACTCTGTAAATGATGCATATTTAAATGAGCAGAAACATGCATTGACATTCAAGGTAACAGTGGCTCAGTAATCACTTTCTTGATTTGAGAGCTTGTCCCCTAACAGAGGATCGTGGTACACATGTGACTAAATCAAAAGTTCAATCCTCCAGCCATCAGATTAAACACACCTTGGCGGGCTTAGCGGTCGCCTTGCAGAACTGACGGTAGTATTCCCAGTAGCTACTGTTCTTCTTGTACAAAATTTGCATTTCCACATAGGTTAAAAATTTTTCTGGGCACTTGGAGACACAGATCTATTAAAGAAATGAGTATGATGATAGAAATTGAGTTGAGAGCAGAGCAAGGAAATATCTATATGATTAGGCTTTTAAAATTGTCCATCAGAATAAAGAGCAAAACTATATTCTGCATCTGAGAAACTTAAATCAATTTTCTAGTATTATTGTAAAAGATTAAATTTCAAGTACAGTTACCAACATCTACTTACTGCCTCCAATGTTGACACTGTGTTAAAACAAGATACTATAGTGATAATCTTATTTTAGCTTTTGATTTTGAGAGAACTGAGGTCCCATGTGTATCTGTAAGAAATAATGGAGATTCCAAGTACCTTTTACCTAGTCTTCCCCAGTGGTAATAATTTGCATAGCTACAACAAAATATTACAAGCAGGAAATTGATATTGTTACAGTCAATACACCTTGTTTACATTGCACCAGTTTCACATCCATTCATTCGGCGTTTGTGTGCACTTCAAGTGGGTGTATTTCTATACAATTTTATCACATGAGTGGACTCCAATGATCACTGTCACAGAACAATAATGAGCTTTTAATAAAACATTCTTTTATGACTTTGTGAATTAATAGATAAGAATGTAATTCATGACTAATTTTGTCTGTGTAGTTAATGTGTATTCAAGACTGAACTTTTGCTTCCTTTCCCATATATGAATAAAATAATGATAGTGTAACATGCTCTGAATATTGATAATTTATGCTACTTATATTTATTAGTGCCAGTGAATTCTCTACTGCAATTCTCAAAACATAATTAGGGTTTTGTTAGTATAAGAAATTATTTCATTTCTTAGGGGTACTTGACACAATCAATCATTACTATAGTCTTTTGCCAACACCCTCTAGACCTGGATGCACAGTCAGTTATTTTAAATGAATGTATCAGGCTCACAGTGCCAAACCTGAGCACTGTGCCCCTCCATGGAACCACCACAGAGTGACCACAACCCAATTCCATAGCAAGAAGGCAAGGTGGCTGCATGTTATTGGTTTTGCTTCTGTGTATAATAAAACAAAAGACATTCATAAGAAGTCAAGAGGGATGCAGTTGCATGTGTCTCCATCAGTATAGCTTCTCCATGTGAAATCCTCCTCCTCCCTGACACCCTTCATCCCCCTTCTGCACCTTGGTAATTATTCATGCTGCCTGAGCCCATAGGTGGTAGGCAGAACGAACTGCTGCTGAGCTGACTGCTCTTCTCCATCCTTGGGGTCCGGTTTCTGCCTTATCAGGACACTTGTTGTTTACCTCACAGTTGGGTCAGTCAGGTGATAACTAAATGGATGCCTCAAACCTCACAGTTAATATCGTTTGATGGCAGCACTAATCCAATGTCTTGTAGGTGTTTTGACACAATAAACAACCCATCTCCACGTTCACACCTCCATATGTGTTTCCCCCTTCTGGTTCCCACTCAGACATGCACACATGCACAATCTCACGCACACACTCACACTCTAGCGGAAATACTGACAGTCTCAAGGTAACAACCTAAAAAACTACATAGGGACATTCACAGTATTCAACATGTTCACAGACTTTGGAAGGAAGTTAGGGCTGCTGTCAATGCAAATGTCATTTGATAATTTCTCTGATTGGAGCTAAGCTGAATAAATCATTAACAGATTGGGAGATATGTGACAGACATTTAAGCATCTTAGAAGATGGTGAAAGATAGCTGAAGTAGCTTACCTGTTGGCTACATTTCAGTGAATTTATAAAGGTCAGTACTGAAAGAACCAATGCTTTCACAGGCTTGTCAGGATGGTAACAACCTCTGAGTGGGGACCATGGCAATTTCTTTTTCATTTTTCATTAGTACATGTTTGTAGTATGTAACAATTCTATTTATGGTGGGGAGTTGGTACATGTACATAACACTCTAATTTTTTTTGGTTCCCCACCCCTTTCTATCCCTTCTGTCTCCATCTATCTCTTTGGAACATGAGAATCTCTGGACTTACACACACACACACACACACACACACACACACACACTTCATATTACATATATAAAAGTAATCTGTACGCAACACAAACAATTAGAATGACAAAAGCAGTTTGTTAAAGAGAGTCACATCAAATTTCATTCCAGACACAAATGAGTTGCTAAAAAAAAATACAGCAACTGCTCTTTACTCTTTGCCTCTATCAGACCAATTTATTCACTGCAAATAGGATGCTGATTAGTAGCAATCAACATAAATTAGCCAAAAATGAAGGTCACATGGAGGTTGAGTACCCTAATTGATCACAGTCTGTCCTTTAAGTGCTCATGACACATGTCTGGACCATGCTGGGAGTTAACAAAAACATAATGCATTCATACAACATTGCCTGGTGGGCTAAATGCAAAGCTGAATTATATGCAACTAAAATATATCCTGACTCAATTCTGATTCTCTGTGTATCACAAAGGGCACCGAATACAGTTTTTGAAATCACTATGTTGCATCTTAGATTCAGATGGATTTAACACTCTAATACAAATTAGAATTTGATATCTGGGAGCTTGAGCTGCACTGAAGGTTAAAACACTATTTTTGCTATGAAGATGATCTATTGCAATCATTTGTGAAACACAATAACCACGATGTGCAAGACTTTCTATCTTATCACAGGAATGATAGATTTGATAGTAGAGTGGGAGAATTCCTTAACGAGAGTAGGAAGATATTCATTCACTCATTTATTAATTCATTAATTCCATAAGTGCTTACTGATCATCTATTCTGGGTGTTTTAGGCACTGGGGATTTAGTAGTGAATAAAAAGAAGCTTTATTCTCAAGGAGTTTGTCTTCTAGTGGGGGAGACAGATAACAAATAAAAGACAATCAAAATACTGGTATAAGATGGCACTAAATGCTAGAGAGAAAATAAGGTTAGGAAGCTGGGGAGTGAGGAGTGAGGCATTGGCTGGGTGAGATTTCAACCTGAAAGAAGTAGGTCTCACTAAGAAGGAAGCCTTTGCAGAAAGATATTAAGAGTAATGATGAAGATTAGTGGAGGAAGAGAAGAAGAGGAAGAACTGGAGGGCTCTGGAAAAAGGGAATAGCAAAGTCAGAGGCCCAGAGGCAGGAGCTTCCCTGGATCGTTTAACAAACAAGAGAGAATTCTTATGACCAGCTGTGGTGAGCAACAGGAGTGTCACATATCAGAGGGTTGGCCAGCCCATGAAGGATGTCACAGGCCACTGTTAGGACTTTGTCTTTTAATAAGAGTAACAGGAAGATATTAGGATATTTTAGCAAAGAGGATACTTAATCTTACCTATGTTTGACAAGATCCTATTGCCGCTGGTAGGAAAGAGATTAACAAATGGCAAAGCAAGGGAAGGACAGAGGCAGGAAGACCACACAGGAAGCCGCTGAGCAATCTAGAAAAGAGAGACTGGTTCCCTGAACAAGGGAAGCGATGGAGAGCAGTAGGTTTGTCTAGGACATATTTTCAAAGGAGAACAAAGAAATTAGTTCACAGTACGAGCATGGGTGTGTGTGACAGGCAACAAGATGTCCCCATCGAACTTGGTATTGGCAGTAAATGGCATAGAAAAAAACGCTCTAGGGACAAAGCCAGGGATTAGAAATTCAGTTCTGGACATGTTCAATTTGAGATGCCAACTACATACCCAAGTAGAGACACTACAAAGGTTTGAAGTTCAGGGAGCAGATTTATTTGGAGATATAAGTGAGAAGTAGCAGCATATAAAACGGTGTTAATCCCATGGTGAGATCATCAAAGGAGTCAGTGCAGACTTAGAAGAGCACTAAGCCCTATGGGGAAGAAGAGACCAAAGTTTAGAAGGTGTTGTTAGAAAGATGCACATATAGCTCAGTGGCACAAGCACCTACCTGGTAAGCAAGTACAAGGGCCTGAGCTTGATTCTTGATACCAAAAGAAAAAGAAAGATAAAGAGAAATTAGTGGAGTAGATTGATGGGGAACAACCTGAGTTGGGGGGAAATATGGGAGAATATTATACCTTGAAAGGCACTCAAAAAGGGTTGGTTGAATACTGCTTTCAGGTCAAGCAAACGTAGACTGAGAAATGACCATCAGCTTAATAGCGAGAACTACACTAGAAATGAAAGCCTGGGTAAGATACAGCAATATGGACAATCTTTGAGGAGCTTTTCAAAGAAAAGAAAAAACGGCCCAGAGAAATGCAGAATGAGGTGGAAGGGTTTGAGGAAAAGGGGAAAAGGCGTGAAACTGTTTTCTAGAAGAGTAGATTAGCAAATGGACAATGGATGTGCAGCATGGTAGTAGGATGACAGCATTAAGGACACTCTTGAGGCAAGGTCTTCAATTTAAAGGACTTGTGGCTTTTCTTTTATCACAAGAATATGCATCGGCTCAGGCATGGAGTAAGCAGAGAGCAACATGTAATATGCATGTCCTTTTGCCTGCAAGTACAACTCAGGAGAGAGGACAAAGGAACTGGGTGAGGCTTTAACATAGGATTGTGGCATCTAAGTCAGGCAATGAGGCAAGTAGCAACGTGAGAGAAATGAAGACAACTTTGAAGAGGTCAGGATCAGGGCTTTTCTCATTAAATGCTAGTGAAATAGAAGAATCACTACAGCTGGAATAGTAGAGATTGCAATGAGCAGACACTGCAAGGCTTGGAACTGAGATTACAGCGGCAGGTGGTTGCTGGCAATGACAAGGTTATTTTCATCATAGGTCACTGTGCAGAGGTGGTGATGGAACTAAGATATTGGCATAAGTAAAGTTTCAAGTCTTCAAGGAAGATGAAGAAACAAGGGAATAAATAGATCTACTAATTAGTTCTGGGAAAGTCTTTAGGTATGGTATTAGCACATGGAGTCAAGAAGCAAGTTGGTCAGAAAACTGATGAGCTTTAGCAGTCATCAAAAAATGCAAAAACAATAATAAAAATAAAAAAAAAAATAAATACCCTAAAAAGTACTTTATTGGTTAAAATAGTCTTTGAGGAACCAACCTTGCACAGCAGGAAGTGATGTGGAGCTCTTTGGCCAGCAGTGGGACCTATTTTGCATGCTCAGCCTGGTAGCTAATGGACAGGAAACAGCCTACAGGATGGCCTAAAAGAGGGCTGCAGGATGAATGCCTCAGAGAGTTCCTCTAAGAGAATGTAATCTGGGTCAATAAAGGAGTGTTCCTCATCCCCATGAACCAGAGAGTGCTGTGCATGTTTTTCTCTTCCCTTGCTGAATGAGCGAGTTATTCTAAGTTTTCTACCACTCCTTGCCATGCAGTTAATGCCCAAATCTGATGGGAGAACCATGCACCATGCACAGAACTGGGACTTTGAGTTAAAAACAAGTACTCTGTGGGACTCTGAGTGCTTTTGGAAGAAGAGTATGCTGCCGGCCAGAGGCGAGACCACAAAAGGCACAGCTAACTGTCCCCTGGGGTTTGTGTTGCTTGACTCATGGGAAGCAGCAGGTTCTCAGCTCGCAGGGCCCTCGCTTGGTGTCTTCCTTCTTGCATCTAGGGCTGATCAGACCTGTTTGATCTCTGTGGCTTAGGGCCAGCATCACCATGTGCAACTCTCCTAATCCAAGGCTTAACATTGATGTGTTATTTCTACTTGGTGCCTCCTTCTGGTGGCTGGGTGCAGATGACAAAGAGGACCAAAGAACTGATAGATAAAAGGAGCCAGGAAGCATGATTCATTGAACATAGACACCTGCCTTGTACTGTCATGTGGTCGAAACAAGCATTATTACATTAAGTCACTGAAAAATTGGAGCTATGTAGGAGCTAGCTTTACTTCCCCCAATACAGTATCAATGTTGAAAAAAATACATTTCTTTAGGCTTGCAATTATTTATTTATAAGAGTAGGTGCTTGGATAAAATAACTACTAGCTAAGGTTCCTTAGCAATTCTGAAATAATCCCTGCTTAGTTTCAATTGCATATAAACAAAGCCAGGATAATACTTGTGCCTTACCACCACACACACACAGGACTCAAATCACATTTCTGAATTATTTTCTCCCAAAATGTTCAGACCTACACCTGCCTCCAGGGAGGCATTTTTTTCCTTACCTGTGTGGTAGGGCACTGTAGGTTTATCATCACAGAAGGACTGGTGCATCTCAGCAGGTTAAAATAAAACAAAATAGTCTTGTTCCTGTTTAGAAAGCAAATTAAATCATCTTTTTAGTCACCATAGGAATATTTCAGGCCCCAAACATTTTTATGACCTTTAAAATTAGCTTAATTTTCTTCAGACTGCTACAATATATTGTCATACTCCTCTTTAGGCTATCTGACAATTAAGGCATCTTTTTTATAATTAGAAAAAATTGAACTAGTCAAATTGTCCACCAGTAAGGGGTTGGGTAAACACAAAATTAGGCTTTCATGAGTTGCAACTTCATATTATCATGGAAAATAATGCTGCAGAATATCTTTAATGGTTGGTTAGGAAATTAATACATTAATTTTAGGAAACCATTTACTAGAGAGTATTAAAATGTTTGATTGCAACTATACAAAAAAGGTATAAAAACTACATATGGAAAGAAAATATTATATCTAAATGTTAGGTTATTCACTGGGTATGGTGGTACACACCTGTAATTCCAGCACTTGGGAGGCTGAGGCAGAAGGATTGCTGCGAGTTTGAGACCAGCCTGGGCTACAAAGTGAGCTCAAGATCAGCCTGCATCCTGAGACCTTGTCTCAAAAAGACACACACACACACACACACACACACACACACACACACACACAAACACGTTGGGTTCTTTTTGTTTGTTTGTTTGTTTTGTGCCTTTATGGATTTCCTAAAATCAACATAGAATACTTTGATAAGTTACTGCTAAGATGTCTCTCAGGTAGGTGGATGTTCAAGAAGAAGGGGGTGGTGAATGAAAGCAAGACACAGGAAAAGGAATACTGTGGGACAGTCCTGCTTCAAGGTTGTATATGGTGAGATTTTTGGACTTATGTGCAAACATGAGAAGCATAGAATTCTT
>NW_004524633.1:13430292-13491908 GCF_000260255.1 Octodon degus
TTTTTTTTGAGGAACCAGGGATTAAACTCAGGCCCTTGTGCTTGCCAGGCAAGTATTTATTCTACTGAGCTGTCTCCCTAGCCCTGATAAAAAAATTTGATTGATATTTTTTTTCTATTAAAAGTGATAATGGAAGAGTAATGGCCTCTGACTATAATTAAGCACTATCTTAGAGTTAACTATTCCTCTGTCATTTAACAAGCCTTGGTTCTTTGTTGAATCTCAATGTTCTCATTGGCAAATGAAGACAACGCCAGCCCTGTCTACATCCCAGTGGTGCTGGGAGGACCGAAGACACCACATAGTGGACTCAAGAGAAGAAAATGCCCCACCTTAGTACACGTAGATAAAACTTGAGGTATTTATTACAAATCCTGGTTCCTGAGTCCTCCTTGACCTTGAGAGCCTACCTGTTTGGACATCACCCCCTAAGATTCTCAGTGAGTATAGATACAGGTGTTTCGTAAATCACGCCTTAAGAGACATAGCCCTAAGTACTCCAGAAGGTTTCCCAGCACCTAAGCAAGTCTTCCTTTAATTAATCTGACCACATGAATAGCTTAAAACATGGAATGGGCTGCTAAGCAATGTTTTCCCCACTGACCCAGAATCAATCCATCTATGGATAAAGAAAATCCTCAGCAGCAAATTAGGGCTCAATTCTTCTGTTGCTTCTATGCCTTTCTGGATCCTGTATACACAAGCGAAAGAGGAGGAAATGGAGTTGAGAGAGCAGAGTTGGAAAGATCTGATACAGAGATCAGACTTAAGGGTTAGTGCTCTCCATCAGTGAGGACAAGATGGGCTGTCTTCCCCAATTCCAAACCAGAGCAGGCTCTGAGAGAACCCTTCTAGACTAAATGTGCCCACAGGAAGGCAGACAGAATTTCACTTTCCAGTTGAAACCTCTTATGTGGCAGACCTGTCTCTGTGCCTATTTGAGGAGAGGGAAACGAGACCCATAGAGCTCACAAAGGAGCAAGTTCAGTGGAGCAGAAAGAAGTCACCAGGGAAGAAGCCTGTCCAGGCAGGATGTGCAGAAATGCAAGCGAGCTTGAGCATCCTGGGTAGAACCTTGCCTGACAATGAGAGATTGTGGAGGCAAATCACCAGGAACGGAGCTGAATCCATCCAGGAGACAGCTGGCCAAAGCTGCTATCACACATGCAGCTATCTAGGAAGGACTTGCCAGAAAATTCTCCCTGGTTGACTGTAAGAAAGCCTGTCTTTGGTTTCTTCCTTCAAAGAGAGTATTGACAGCTAGTCAGTTTTGTCTTAGCCACAGCAACAACAGCCTTAGGGGACCGGGTTGCAGCCATCAAAATAACAGACAACCCTTTCTTCCTCCTCGCATCCCTCCTAACATGATTAGAGAGTTAGAATCAGAAAGGAGTGAAACAGAGCAGATCAGATACTCTCCAGACTCCATCTCCTTTGTAGGATCAAACTGGAGGCTGGAAGAAATAAGACTGAAATTTTAAATTGGACTACGCTAAAGTCTGGCCCACAAAAATGTCTGGCAAACAATGAAATCTCGCTGAGATGGCAAAGCAAGAAGGGAAATTTGAAAAAGCATAGTTAAGATCAACGTTAGGAGAAAAATAAGCCCACATCACGTCCCTGAGTTCAAATGCCTCGTGCAGCTGGTTATAAATTCACATGTAGGAAGCACAAGGTTACTCAGGGCTCTGCGAGTCAGCATGGCTCTTTCACCACTCAAACCATTGCATCACCCACAGCTCATGCCGAGCATGTGATTCGCATTTGTACCTAAGCAAATACATAAATTATCATGTGTCACAGATCACTGGTCCCTTAAGAGAAGTTAAAATTATGAATGGAAAATCCGTAAGTATCGAGACTGCATGAAAAGTAAAGTTGATTTATAAACTGCAAAATAGTACATAAAGTACTCAAGTTATTTACCAGCTTATGTTATCCTCAAAGGTACAGTTCAGACCTTATCCAGTTTTTCATTCTTACTATGTCAGAATGTTAGCCTAGGACTTGGCCCATTCTAGCTAGTTATTCAATACTGCAAAATGAATGAAACTAAGAGGAGTTAAAGTACTGACTAAGGGCAGCAGGAACAAGAAGTAGAATATTAGTATATTATTTAAAGTGACCACGAGGAGCTCTTTATGTACTAATTCAGCTGCCAAACATGAGGATCAGGAAGAGACCGTGGGAATGAGCTGCGTCTTCACTTTCCAAAGCTGGCTCTCAGCACAAGCTATGTAAAGTTAATACAGCATGAAATAAAAGAGTAAGAATATAATTTAAAATAACACAAAAATAGCAGCCTGATGAACTAAAACCAGAGAGAGAAAACATCATGTCTGTGGAATAAAACCGTGAGTAGACTTAGATTGGGGGGGGTCACTGCTTTTATTATAAAGCTCCTCATTACATTCATATATTACATTGATTCATATTTTAAAACATAAGCTCCAAGTAGGGGACCTGGGTGTGTAGTGTGTGGGGGGCTCCTCTGCCATTCCGTGCAAGGTCTCCAGTGACCTGGACGCAGAGCTGTTATTGTTTCCCTCAGGTGCCAGATGGAACATGGAGAGGTCCTCCTCATGCTTCCTGTCTATTTGAGCTCGGGCATGGATCTTTCCGTCCGCCTTACTTGGTAATGGTGCTGCATCACTTTCCAAGTTGAGCACAACCTTTGTGAGCTGAAGTTTTTGTAGCAGCCAGCAGGTGGCATCAACATCAACCAGGTTCTTGCTTTTTAGTGGAAATCTCAAAGAGATGGTCTCTAACCCAAGTGTCACGCACGACTTCCCTGAGACTGAAAGGCAGAAGCTATACACAGCAACAAACACTGTTTTCCTTTAAAGTTTCAGCTTCTTCTGTCTTCTTGATATTTTAGAAAACTCCCAGTGCTTCCCCTGGAGTCCTTTTGGACTCCCTATAAGCACAACACAAAAGGTCAAATTCTGCACTCCAAACATTACTGCACCCTTTCTAAGTACAGAATTCAAGTTCAGGTGTAAGTTATCTCTTCTAGAGATGAGAGGAAAAGGATTGATATAACTCCATCATGCCAATAACAAGTACAAATATTCTAGTTACACTTGAATAAGTATTCCCCCTGGCCTGGGAAGAAGACTAAACATTTTACACCTCTGAGTATACATAAATTTCCTTTTTGCATACAGACACACATAGTTACTTACATTATTTAATGAATTCTTTTTACCAGTTCTGCTCAAGACTTTTAGGCCTAGGGTAAGCATAAAACCAGTTTCACCGCAACTCTAGGTGTGCAGCCTACAGAGCACAGAATTAGAGGTCGGAAAGCGCTACCATTGCCATTTAGTAGTCAAACGGACCTCGAAAAGTACTCACGCTTCTGAACTCCAGTTTCCCAATGAAAAGTACTCACTCTTCTCAACTCGTTTCCCAGTTTTCCACACGAGTATAGTATCACTGGTCCACACTCTGATCCACACTTAGCAGTGTTTTTTTGCAAGGACTTTCTAAGACCTTCACACTGATCCCTACTTTAGGAAAAAATTACTTCTCTGTGGTAGCCTTTCATTTTCATTCATGTAATCATGTATCTACTACAGTTGCAAACAATACTGTAGGTGCTGAGGATACAACAGTGAAAAAGAGAATGTTCCTGATCTCAAACAGTTTTGAGCTCAGTCAACAAATTCATCATTTGGATAAATTCAGGGAGTGATAAATACTCAAGTCACTAAATTGGGATCTTTTTAAAAATTTTTTAAATTTTTTTATTTTTTATTTTTAAATTGGGATCTTGAAGGAGCCTGTGGAAAAGGATGGGAGTGGTGTATCACCTGGGATTGCTGGCATGGTACGTATGGTTAGATCTAAAATATCTCCCCCCAGATATGCAGAGGTGTGTCTTTTATAAGGAGAATGGATCATTAAGGCATTCCATTCAGCAGTGGCTCAATCCATTGATTAGTTCTTAGCTGAATGTGGTATTAGAAGGAGGGAACTTGGCTGGAACTCCAGGTGAGCACAACATAATAGGTGTGTGCTTGCTCCCAGCTTCTCCCTTCCCTGTCTCTCTGCTACCTGGTTGTCACCTGTCTGTCATGAGTTGCACAATTATCCTCCACCAGGCCCTTCTGCTGTGCTGTTTTGCTTGCAAACCTGCTGGCCATGGATTGACCCCTTGGAAGACATAAGCCAAAATGAACCCCTCCTCCTTTAAGTTGCAGGCCTCATGGGTTTTGTCCCAGTGCTGGAAAAGTGACTAATACAGTACATTAGTCTTAAAACACAGCACTGCATGAACACAATAGATTTATATCTATGCCTCTTTTTGATTCATCGCTGAAATCTAAGTGATCCCTGAAGAAAGGTATAGACATTTCTTATTTGAGTATCCATGAATATCACAGAGGGGCCAGTCCATTGGAGAACCCCCAAAAATAGTGCTCTGTAAATAGAAAGAAAGATGGACATTTCTCCGAAGTTATTGTTCTCTCATTTAATATTTGCACCACTATCAGGAACGTCAAGCTAGATGGGTGTGTCCTATGCCCAAGGGTCAAAGCTGACAGAGGTAAAGTCAGAATTTGACTCCAGGATGTGTATTCTTGTGATAAAATGTTTATCTTTTGTGAAAAGAGGAGGGGTGGGGGTATTGCTCAGTGGGACAGTGCCTGCCTGGTAAGCGCATGGTCCTGTTGAAGGGCAGAGTCTTATCCTGGGAGGTTCCTGGGAGTCAGTGGAGCCGTAGGACGTGTGATTTGGTTGAGGAAGCACAGGCCATGACCTTGCAAGACTTATGGAGACCCTGGACCCTTTTTCCTCTCTTTGCTTCCTGTCTGTCTGAAGTGAATAGCTCACCTCCACCACAGGTCCCTGTAATGACACAAGTGCTCACAAGTCCAAAGTAACAGGGTCATGTGACCATGGGCTGCAGCCTCTGAAACTGCGAGCTGAAGTAAACCTTCATGGCTTTAAACTGTTTATGTTGCCTGTTTTGTTGCAGTAATGGAAAGCTAACAAACATGGCACCTACAATGCTAAGGAATGTGTTCCTATTGCTACCAGATACATCTCTGAGAGCAACGCTGCCGAATCACAGGGCATACACGCTTGATAAAGACCTGATACATATTATTATATTACACTATCACCAATATAAATGATATATCTAGTTCTTACTCTAGCCAACAGGGGAAATTCTAATCATTTTAATTTATTTGGCAATATAGTAAATAAAGTCATATTTATTAATTTGTCTTCTCAAGCATTTTCTATTATTATTGGCCATTATATTATATTATTTCCTGTTTATGACTTTTGCCTTTTATATTAGATGATCATTTTTTCCTGTTTGATCTTGTCTTTTTTTTTAAAATTTGATACAAGGTCTCATTGTGCTGCTAGGACTCATAGTGATCATCCTGTTTTCAGCCTCCCCAGTGCTGGGATTACAGGCATGCACCACCACCAGTATTGGGGCTAGCTCAGTGCACCCAGGGGTGGGCCAGACCAGCAGGTGGTGCTGGGGATCAAACTCTGGTCCATGCACTTGCCTAGGCAGGTACTTAGTCAGCTGAGCTATCTCACCAGCCCTCCTTTCTGATCTTGGTAAGAGCAGTTTATATCATGAAATTTGATTCATCTGTCTGAAAAATTTTTTAAATACTTTTTTCTTGATTTGCCACTTATCTTTTTAAGTTTGTTTACAGTGACTTAAGATGTTATACTTGTATGGTAAAATTCTTCAAAATTCTATGATTTTTTGGGGGTTTACTACTATGTTTATGGAATTATAAAATTATTATGCAAATATAAAAGTATGTTATTTTCAGGAGTAAGGCAAGCTATAATTGTGAAACAAACCTAGAAACTATAAAAAACACTATGAAAATGAACAGCAGAATTCACTGTTGAAATTATAAACATAATTTCCAGTTACCCTATTTTATTGCATTAAGTTGTTGGTCCATAATTTACTATTAACATATTACTGTTGAAAATCTGTTTAAATTCTAATATAATTTATTATAAATTATAATTTAATGAACACATCCCTGTGATAAATAAGGATTCTCCCCAAATAATTTTTACCTACTGAAACTTGTGGTGTCACATCTTTACTTAAAGTAAGTGGGTCATTGGGTTAGGTCTAAAACATTTATTGTTGTAAAAGCCTTTTTAAAATGGCCTGTTTTAAAGTACTAAAGATGTAAAGATTTGTATGATTTTCTTTTTTTTTTTTTTTAACATCACCTGGTGTTTTCTTTGTCCTTTATAATGTGAAGCTTTTTTCAGACTTTCCAAGTACTGAAGTTAAAAGAAGAATTACCGTGCTAAAACAGAATTTAGTCCACTTGTCTATGATAGGGAAAAGGCCTTCTATAGGAATAAATTTGTCCTCTATAAACTGAGCTTAAAATGATTAAGGATTTTTCCCTCCCGCTCCAAATATCTTGGTTCCTTGTTTGCCTAAAGTGATTTTCCATGAATTTGCTAACTCCTTCCTGAATCTCTTGTTTGAATCTTGATAGCCCTTACAGTAATAAACTCAGTTATGGGGGGCAGCATGAGAACAAAATTGAAATTCTAAACCTGTTTTCTTTCTTTCTTTTCTTTTTTACAGTAGTGGTGCTGGTGGGGGAGTGTGGGGTAGAGGCTGTTGCCTCTTTTTTTTTTTTAAACCATCCCAAGTAAGCTTTTACAGAAACTGAACTAGTTATAAAGAGCTAGGAGATCTAACAACAACCTTAGGCTGCAAAGTAAGGAAAGAAATGGAATAGGAGAAAAGGGAAACATTTTCTAAAATTGTGCAATTTACGTTTTCTTGGCTGCTTGATTTTAAGGTGAAAAAATATAAAACTTCCTTTCAGAAATGAGACTTCTCTTGTGATTAACAATAGAAAAGAACTGGCTTCTCAGCTACATGGGGGTCAATACCCCCAGAGAAATTCAGTTGCCCTGAAAATTCTGTTGAGCACTGATGATCTCTGGGTTTCCCCCTCACTTTGGAAGGCGGAACGATTTATCAGTAGGCAACATGACAAAAAGAATCAAACTACTGCACCAGTTTTTATGTAGTAGCTCACAGCTTGGTCTGCCAGTAACGCATTTCTTATAGTATTGCAAAATATAGCCACTGAAAATACTCACTGGCCCAATCTATCCATTAGAATTATATTTTTATGAAGCAGAATTTCTGGGCATTCCAATGAAATGCTGCATGACAATGACATCATGTCTTAAGTCCTTTAATATAAAACTTCCCAACTGCTTCCAGTTGTCCATAGGAAAAGGGGGAAGGAAAACCCTCCTTTGTAAATTTCAGTCTTCCTAAGAAGTCTAGTCAGATTCATGATAAAGTGATTTCTAGTTTCCAGCTTACACAGTTGAAATTCTGTGCACAGAGCTAATTGGTCATACTCACTCATTGGGGGTGCCCTTCTGGCCACAGAAGTGGCCCTGGCTGTCTGTAGGATAGGTCACTCTCCTGGCATCGCCGTGTGCCCAGGCTGGAAGAACAAGAAAGGACAGAAACTCGATCAGCAACATCTGGCTGAAGGCAGTACGATCTGAGATATTAGAATGTGTCCCTGCAAAGCACCTGCCTCTCCCCGAGCCATGGGGGGATTATTGATTTTTTTCAAAGAGTAATTTCTTAATGAAAAGTAAAATAAAATATGGATGAATCAGTCAGAAAGCACATTTCTCTTATTCTCTCAGGATTTGTCTGGGTTCTGGCCAAAGCATGAGGTAATGCACTTAGAAAATGGCATTTATTAAATTGTGAGTTAGAGGGCACATGACAAAAGCTTGCTTGGCTAAAGCCCTCTTTTTGCAGGGTTCAAAAGTAAATGACTTCATAGCAGAGCTAATACATTTACAGCAAGTAGCATGATGCAATGCTTTTGGGTTATACATAAGTGAAAACCATTTTAAAATGTTAAAAAAGAAACTACAATTCCCAATTCATATTGACTAGTTCTATGTAATTTCAAGTGACATTATAAAGGCAAACAGTAGCAAATGCAGAGATAATACATACATCAAGATTTATCGTGTTTTGTCTAATAAATCCAAAGCTCAATACAAAATACCAAGTATTCTCATATTTCATGAAAACTGATTTGATGATGGGCTTTACCTTTGAAAAATATACCACTCCTTTTCCCCTCAAGAATTATAAACTTGGGGGCCTGCCCCTTAGCTCAGTTCTTTATGTGGCTGCTTCAACAAAGCAGTCAGGCTCAGGTTGCTGTGGTTCGATCCCTACAACTCAAGCCAGCCAAATCTGCCTGAAGGCATTCGGAGCAAAAAAAAAAAAAAAAAAATTATAAACTTGATTTAACAACTACACTATAAAAACACAAAGAGTAGTAGCTATGGAATTGGGTCATATTCCCTAATTCTAGGTGAGTTTTCCTGATGTTTCCAATTTGAATAATACAGTTCCTAAGAACCTGGGGATGCATTGGTCCCCCACTACTTTCCCATGCATATGGAAACATATCTCTTTGTCCTTTGCTTTCTTTCAACATTTGCCAGCTATCTCCTTACCCACATTTATTGGAGTTGACAGTTCACGTTATAATTCTATCAGCCTTATGTGTGTAGCCAGTGTGACTTGGAAAGATAAAATTGTGAAGGAGCATTTTAATATGAAAGAAATTTTTCTCAATAGTTTTTCTCATCAGCCCAACCCTTTCCCTTCCCATTCAGTATCTAAGTACCCCAAAAGCCTCCTTTGTCTAATTCTTTATCCAGTGTCACAGAAGCCAAATCAGTTTCATTTCTTAATACATCCTTCTGAAATCTGAATCATTCAGGCAGCTCTCTGCTGCCTTATCTTCCTGTCTTTATTTCCCAGAATAAAGAAAATGGACTACAAATAAAGCATTTAAATGACATCTAATATTTGATGTATAATGTCTCCACACACTATTTCATCTGTTTCTGTCTGTACCTCACTTTGACATATTTTAGCTACACCTAAGAAAGAGAACTAATTTTATCTGACTTTTATTTTCTGAACTATGTTTCTTTTATTTTTACTCTAATTTTTTTATATCATTGTTAATTCAGAAATGGGTAACTATAGAAGCATCGTTGTTATGTAATCATTATTGTCACTTATTTTCTATATCTCTGTAATTTATTTATCTATTTAATAAATAATTAGTAGTACAAGGTCTCACTAAGCAGCTTGGACTTGCAGTGATCCTCCTGTCTCAGCCTCCCCAGCACTGGGATTACAGGCATGCGCCACCACGCCTGGTTCTGGTGCTCAGCGTGGCATGCTCAGGGTTCCAGGGCTGGCACAGCATGCGGCACCAGGGATCAAACCTGGGTCCTTGTGCTTGCCAGGCAGGCACTTAGATCACTGAGCTATCTCTCCAGCCCCAAAATCAGTTATTCCGAGTTCTTTGTTTTCTTTTTTGTTTCTGAAAGATGAATATAATCCTAGCAAGCCTGTTCGAACACTGAAAACAGGAAAGAAGATAATGAAATCAGAGAACCTAATACAATGCTCAGCATCCAATGTGGACTCAGAAATACCAGTTCTTGCCTTTTTCAGGTTCCCCCAAAGCAAACTCTGAAACCAGGTCTTCGACGCAGGTAGTTTCTTTGGGTGATAATTCTGGGACGCTCATGAGGGCAGAAGGGAAATGATTCAGGCAGCAGAGAAAGGGCAGTTGTGGGCATGTCACTGAATGAGACACTATGTGGGTGGTGGCGGCCCTACCCTCCTGGGAATGTCTGTGGGGCTACACAGTATGCCCCTGGGGTCGCGGTCAAACTGCTCATCACAGCTGCAAAGGAGCACAGGCTGACCGGAGCTGGGGTCCACTCTCGGCAGCATCTGCCCTAGTGTTCCTCGTTTCATCAAAATCAGTCAACTGATCAGTTAATTTAATAAATAGTCATGATGTGCTCCATACTAGAAACCCAGATGGGTTTATGTCAGACTTCTCAAGAAATACATGAAAAGGGGAGAATAAAGTTTGCAGACATCTTAGAGAAAAGGTGAAACCTAAGAAAGCCTGAAAAGTTGTTAGGATTTGAATATGGAGCGGAGAACAGGAAGAGAATTATAGATTGAAGAACAGTGTGATAAGAGCTTCCTTATATCGATTGCTTACAACATCTCATGACTTGGGCTATGTTTATTACACCCATTGCTTTACTTGACTCACATTATTAGACATCACAACAGCCCCGAAAGGTATTGTTTTACTTGAATTTCCTACAAAACTGTGGCTCGGGATTTAGTTTAGTTTTCAAGAATCCACAGCTTTGGGGTTATACAAATGGCTTCAGTGGAGGTGTGTTGCCTGGAAGGCCTGCGCTTTTAACTACCAGGCTACAGGAGCAACAGCCCTGCCTGTCAAATGGTAGATTAGGAAAGAGCTTGTTACCAGTGGGGAACAAGGACATTGGCTAAAGGACATGTCCCCAAATGCTGGACATGTCAGGTAGAAAAGGCAGTGGGAGGGACTCTCGTGGAACCTAGGTCATCTGGAGAGAAGAGGTCTCTGCGTGGGCAGATGGAGATCTCAGTGGGACCTTGAGACCAGGAACAAGGGAGGAGATGAAGGTGGAAGAGTCTGGCACAGAGCACCCCCTGGCTTTCCAGCTTTGCGTTGAGGCCAGTGGTCATGGAGAGCGGCCTCAGCATAGATCTGTGCTGCTGATGGAGCACACTGGAGCTAGAACCTCAGCATCGGCATGAAGCAGAGCCAGAGAAGGGCAGGAAGGATGCGGGCAGCGCTCCACCCTTGCGCAGAAGGAGCAAGTCCTATTTTATTCCCTTTTTAAGAATTTCTTTCTTCATAGACCCTCTATAACAGCAATGGCCCCTATTGTAACTATGACCATGTCTACTGAGCCCTTGAAATGGTTCATCAGAATCAAGACCCACGACAAGTTGAAAATGCGTGGCATTCACAGGCAGGATGAAAAACAATAAAAGACTATTTCGATACGTTTTATGTTGATTTCATTTGAAATAATATTTGGTTAAATAAAATATTGAATGGTTAATAAAATTAACTTTACCTGACTTGCTGTATACTCTTAAATAGGGCCACTAAAAAAATTAAAATTATCCACATTATTCATGTCATATTCTCCTGGATAGATCTTTTCTAGAACATTTCCCACCAATGACCAGGGCTTGTTATATGAAGTGATGAGCAGTGCTATAACATCAGTGGTTTGTATGACAGTCATTCTCAAACCCAGCAGAACCAACTTACCATTTTTATAACAAATATTTTATAACACCCCTTTTTCACTCTTGAAGTAATAGACACTAATAACTTACATATGTAATTTTATTAAAAGTCAATATAGTTCCATATTATAAATGAGAGATAAGCAAATTCATAATTAGACAGAATGCACATCAGCAGGCAAATGCCCAAGTGTGAATAAACTAGAAGACACAGCGAAGGCACCAGGGGTTTCAACCTGTAGGGAGAAACTGCAAAAGTCACAGATACAATTGCAGGAGAATATACTGCATATGTTGTATAAGAAATTAAAATACAATAAGCAGTGTGGTCAAAAAGATACAACTCTTGTTGCATAGATCCTGCTTTACGTCGGTCTTAACCACCCAGCAGAAAAGTATAAAAACGAAATATAAGAAGTAAAGCCATCATGCTGTTATGTTGAGCTGTAGAGGACTCAGGTCAACAATTTCTGACATTGCCAGTAAAGCGGAAGACCCAATACTATTATGCACTACTGGACTATTTTGGAATATTTTGCCGAGTTCACACATCTATAATATTCAAATGAAGGAACTAAACAAAGAAGGGGATACAGATGAATGTTCATTTTGTATCTGTGTATTCAAAGTGGTTAGGATAGATATATAGTTACATTCTCTTAATGAATAGAGGGATTTGTTCTAATAGTGTTGTAAAAAGGATATCATGTCAGCATCTTGTACAGCAAATAACCACTAGGAAGAGAGTATGCAATGTGTTTATTATTGAAACTGTCCTACCAATTTGATTTGAAACTGTCTCATTGCTATTTGTTTCTCAATAAAATTATGGAGAAAAAAAATCATACCCCCCAAAAAAAGTAGTGTGGTCAGTAACAAGATTTAATATTGAATGAATCTTAGTAAATGAATGAATCATAGTCAATAACAAAAAACATGGAGGAAGAGGAAGAGAAGGGAGGGAAAATGGATGGAAAAAATAGAACAGAAGGGAGAAAATGATGAAAATAGAACTTTTGTGAAGGGGAGGGAAGCCAGACATTACAAGGAGCAGAGAGGGAAAAAGAGGTAGGGGCCCCCCAAAAAAGAACAATTAAGATGTGTTGTGGCTGGGGAGATAGCTCAGTAGAACAAGTGCCTGCCTGGCAAGCACAAGGGCCTGAGTTCAATCCCCAGTTCAAAAAAAAAGCAAGTGTTATATATATGCACCAACTCCCCATTATGTACTGTAAACATATACTAATAAAAAACAAGAAAAATAAAATTGTTCAGATTCCATAATATTTGTTAAAATCATACAAAAGTGACTCTGCAATTTTAAAAGGAAGTTCAAATGTTTCAAAACAAGTTTTCACAAACACTAGTCACATAAGAAAGTCAAGCACAATGTAGAGTTATTTTGATTATGAAGAATTGTTTGAAATACTGCAAGATATCTATCTCCTCAGACCTCTACCACTAATTTAAGTGTCAACAATATCCCACCCAGCACATCATGACAATTGAAAAGTCAACTCCATTTTCTGAGACTCCTGGCGCCGTCACTGCTTTGGGGGGCGCTGCCAGTTAGTGTTTGTTCACACTCTTCGATACGCCCAGCCATACATTCTGCATTGCCTTTTGCCTCCCAGATAGGGCGGGGCATGCTGGCCTGGACTTCCTTCTTATCATTAGTCCCATTTACTTTCAGCTGATCCCCATCTGTAGTACCTTTCAAATATGCCTGTACATTTTTTGACAACTGCTCCTCAAAAGGTCATCCTGAACTCCTCACTCACTGAATATGAACTGGAGTTCCCAACCTGCTTTTAATACATGGGAAGGGACAAAATTTAATAAATGCTAACTAATTTTTAATAAATAATGAAACAAACAGGACATTGCATGGCTTTTAAGAGTAGCGGTAGAAGACAATGAACCTCTCGATTTGCTCTTTCTCCTTCCAAGATCCCTAGCTTTACTGGAAGTAGTCATACAGGTCAGGAGGATACCCAGGCAATCCCAAAGGGAAGCCTACATGATTGTCAGCCTCCTGTCCACCCCCTGTGAGTGAGACCCATCATAAAACACATCCTTCCCTACAACCAAGGCTTTAGTCCCGAGGCCTGGGTAAGAGCTTGATGACCACTTCATGAAGAATCGCCCAGCTGAGCACTTCTAATGTCCAAATCCCATAAGCTGAGATCAGAAATGCTTGCTACTTTCCGTTACCATGTTTGCAAGTAACTCACTATGTGGCAATGAACAGCTATTGTTTACATGGCTTTGTAAAATCTTTTCTATACTCAAAAGAAGCTAGATAATGTTTCTCTTTCTCAAGTTAGTCACAACGATTAGAAAAACAAATCTTTTTTTCCCCTTGACTTTTTGTTGTATTTTAAACTCATCATGACAATGTCCAGAATTTTAGTATGTTTTAGTCTTTCATTCTGATTTAGTATATGGAAACTTCAACTTGATTTGAAATATTCTCTAGGGCCTAACTAGTTATGAAGTACCCTCTATTTACTTTCATTCTTAAAAGAAGATTAATGTGAAAACATTATAGTGAAATGTCAGTCAAACTGCCATTCATTTATTTATATTAGACTGTTAATCATATCCTTATTCACTGTCCTTATTCCTAAGATCTTACTTCGTGATAGATACAAGTAGAGGCAGGGCACAGAGATGAACACATATCCTATGTTCCTCAGGACATTCTTCCTAAGGGAAATAGCAATCTTTCTGATTGGCCAGGGCAGGGGCTAATTTCACAGTCACTGAAAGAATGTAATAAACTTGTAGCCAATACGTCCCAGACAGACAAGACTGCAGATGTCAGGTGGTTGGTGCTCTTAGAAAATAGCTGCCTTCCATTTATCCCCCTGGTCTGTTACCTGAGCTTGGAATTACAGGGAAAGCAGTCTTGGTATTAGGCAAGCGCCTGGGGCTGTGGTGTACCCTCTTTCAGTCACTATCGTTACTGGGAGAAACTGCATTACTCTTGTTCAATAAATGAAGGCAGTATAGCTTAATGGTCCTTGGCACAGGGTCTAGACTTAAACTGCCTGGGTTATACTAGAGCTTAAAACCAAATGACAAGTCTCATCGCAATTAATACAAACCTAAATCAATTACCTTGTTCCTTTCATCATATCACTGCTTTACAAGAAAACTGTAGTTTTCTTATCATTTTGTTACAAATTTTAGTTTTACTTTTTCAAAAAATAAAAAAGAAGTAAGTTTAAAAGCCACTTTTAAGTACAACAGATGCAAACCAACATCCGTGCATGTGTGCATGCGTGTGTGTGTGTGTGTGTGTGTGTGTGTGTGTAGGTGCTCAGGGGACAGAAGAGAAATTATGGGTAAAGGCTGGTAAGAAATGGGTGAAAACGTTACTCAGGCAAATTATCCTTCCCCCTATATCAAAGAAGTGTATGTGCCACTGAAGTATCAGAAGCAAGTGCTATTAGCTCGCATTTTCAAGCACTTGCAAAGCATGTTCCTGTTGTGCTCTGTGTTCAGTCAAGAAGTTGCAGTCATTAAAAAGCCCTCTGTCAAGGAGAAAACGTGATTAGACCAACTGTCTACAGTGACGCTTAAAAATTAACTGCAAATCTGTTTGGGGCAGCCAAGGCATTCCCTGAACACTTGCTGGTTGGAATGTTGGCTTTCAAATCATTATTTTGTAACCCTTCAAGGTACATTTTAGCTGTTTTAATATGTGAGGAACAGGCCTGCCAAATTGCACTGATGGCTTTTTAACACAAGCAATTTACAAATGCAATGAAGCAGATAATAGGACACATGATACCGAATCTGAGAATCTGTGTTGATGACACTGCTGGTATAGAAACATTTTTGGAGGCAGCCCTGTATCCCGTTGCCCAGATATGAAAAATATTGTTTATCATTTCACAGGTGGCCTCTTCCGTCCCATGGTGAGCTGAGGGTCATGTCCTCGCCTCCAAATTACACCCTCCTATGCCAACAATACTCCACTAAAATCATCTGGAAAACATGCATTAAGCAAAGCACTCCCGACAGTAAAGATCTCCTTCAAGTTGGAAAGCTTCTCCAGTTACAGTCAAAGCTAAATGTTTTCTTTTAAGAATGAAGACTTATAAGCAACAGAAGTACAGGTAACTTCACACATGCTTGACTTCCTGTTATCTCTGGTCACTTCCTCCCATCAATTTCCCCTCACAATCAATACGGGGGCCAAACCAAGAGCGACAGGATGCCAGTGAGATACAAATGACTGTTGTAACAATGGTGACAGATGACAAGTGTTGAGGGGGTGTGCAGAGAAGGGGACCTGGGTGCACTGTGTGTTCCCTGGTTAGCATGCAAGTGTTATGCAGGGTCCTCAAGAGCTAAAATAGGAGAACTAGCTACAGCTATAAAATACATATATAGCTACATTTATACCATAGTATTATATATAGTACTATATAGACTATAGCATAATGCTGCACTAGAATAGTAGTATTAGTAGTATACAATATATGCTATAGTATTATATATGTAGTATTATAATATATATAGCTATTATATATACTATGTATCCTATATACTATTTATATAGCTATATAGGTACAGATGAGATACAGATGGTTATTATAAATATATATACTGTACATATATATATATATATATATATATATATATTAAACAAAAGGTCTACCAACAGATGAATGCATAGAGATGATGGTATTTGTACACACTATAATAGAATATTATTTAACCTTACAAAAGAGGAAAGTTCTATGACTTGTGACAACAGAAATGAACCGAAAAGCCATTTTGCCAAGTAAGCCAGGCACACAAAGGACAAAATACTGCATGATCTCCTACATGTAACACCTATAAAGAATCAAGATTATAGAATAGCAAGTAAAATTGCAGTTGTCAGAGGCCAGGGTTAGAGAAAATGGGAAGATATTTGTCAAAGATTACAGACTGTCAGGTGTAAGATGAGTAAATTCTACAGATCAAATGTACAGCACGGTAGATCTAGTTGATAATGTACTCCATACTTGGAAGTACTTCCTGTATGTTTGAGAATAGATCTTAAGTGGTCTTAACACACACAGTGTACGTGTGTGTTAAGAGATGAATATGTTAATTAGCTTGAATTGTGGCAATAACTACTTAAGATATACGTGTACCAAAACACTGTGTGGCGTATCCCAAACACATGCAATTAGTCACACCTCAGTGACGCAAAAAAATTAACAAATTCAAAATTTAAAAGTATTAGTAAGAAAAATAGTTCACTGTTTCTTTATACAGACAGAATTAAAAAGTCCCCTTGCAGTGAATTATATTTGTTCTTAAAAAGGTCACTTGAGTGATCTCTCTCAGAAGCATGAGGTTTTCTCCTTCCTCATATGCTTTAGGGTGGGCACAGATCAAATTGCTTTAAGAGAGCTAAGAGGCAGACTGCAAGCCTTTACTCCTATGATTCCAATAGAGGACAGAACAGACTGGTGAATTAAGACTGCTGGTGAAAAAGGATAAAATCCCCCAGAAGGAACTCTCCATGAGGGGGAAGACTGGGCTGGTGTTCTGAGCTCAACAGCAGGCCCTGAGAGGAAGGGCTGGCGTTCAGAGCACAAGCAGCCATCTTTGATGAAGCCATCCCGACTGACCACGCCTTGGGGAATGAGGGACAGCTGAACATCCAGCTGAACAACAGATGATGAAATAACACCAAAAGGCACAACCCAACCGTCAGAACTCAGTGAACTGCCCTGTCTCTCTCTTCACCTAGAAACTGGAAATAAATCTCTTTGCTGTTTGGGGGAAAGTTTAGGTCAGGAAAGATATACTGAATTTTCTTGAGAATGAATGTGAAATAGATATTGATAGATTCTGGCCTCAGTATGAACTGCTGAATCTTGGTAGTGGCCTAACGTGGCTGACACACAAAAGCAACAGCTTATCTCCACTTCCTGTCTTATCCCCTCGGCCCTGAATACAACTTCCTTTTACCTTCCCTGCACAAGGAAAGTCCCAGTCAGCTCTGCCCCTGCCACTCAGCCCCACCTCCTAACTCCACCCCTAGCCAAATCCATAAAGTCCCAGCTCCCCTTGGTCTCAGGTCAGAGGAACCCTGCCATTTTCCTACAGTCCTCTGTCTCTGCTGTACCGAAAACCTAACAGATACATGACTACACTGCGGTCTAACACAGTGAACACAAACGTTTCTTTTTCAGGGCTGAGGACTAGCGCCCCCCACCCCCCATTCCCAGGGTTTTGCACAGGACAGGCAGGCGCCCTGGCACTGAGCTCAAACACCATATCTGAGCGTGTATTCGCATATCAGAAATGATAAGTTCAAATCTGACTATGCCTAAGTGATTTAACTACTGGACTTTGGTCATTCTCTGTTTCATCTCATGAAGGACTTGGGCTGAACTGTGTAGACCTCTTCCCTTCTCTATTTAGTTATTTCAGACCTGCTGGGTCTAGTTGAGCTATAATGGCATTGCTTTAATCCTTCGTACTAATCCATAGATTATTTGTACACTGAGGCCCATCTCTGGTCTCTTTTGGCTTGGTTTGTTCCTCTCTAAGAGAAGAAATCACAAGCTTATCAGATTCAAGGATGGAAGAGCCAGAACTCACTGCTAGGTGGGAGAAACACGGAAAACTTGCATCACTGTATGAAAATTACCACAGCCCCCTGCTCTGGCCACAATTTCTTACATTCTTTTCAAATGCAAATATTCTCTCTCCTGATCCCTCAAAGGCTCTTCCAATTAAAGCATCTGGCTCAGTCTCTATGTCTTGATCTCATCAGGTTCAGGTGTGGATGAAAAGTTGGATCTTCTCCTAAGAAAAATTCCTTTAACTAAATCACTGAGTTAATTAAATATGTTTCCAGCACTGCTGGTATTATCAGCAGTAGTATTCTTGTCAAATGTTTCATCACGACAAAGCAAAATGACCTTCCTTCCTGCTTCTAATCACGTATTCTTCGTTTCTCTTCCAACTTTCACCTTCCACCTCTTCTGAACATGAGGGACTTCTGCAGACCACTGGTCTCAAAACCAGTGCCTATATTTTGGTTTTGGTAAGCCAACCTTCATCTCCTAGATATCAGGTTGTGTTCTGCTCATTTATTATCATTCCCTCAAATATACTGGTTTAACATCATTGTATTTTGCTGAGTTTGCAGAGTTAGAAATTTGGAGAAGGCTTAGCATGGCTTTGGGGGTCTCTCCCACAATCAGATGCTGATTGGGCAACAATAATCTTTCCAACAAGACTAATTATTCCTGGGAGTGTAGCTCCGCCTGCTGACCAGGTCCCCTACACATGGTTTCTCCATTTGGCTTGGGCTCCTCCCAGCTTGGTGACAGGGTTCTGGGCTTTGTACGAAGTCTTGTTCATTTCCTATCTTTTCAGCTAATAGGGCTAATTACTCCTGGAAGAGATTAAAATGAAACCAAAGCAAACTTTGGGCTCCAACTTCAAGTACTTCCTAAGCGAATACAACAATGAACTAACCTGCTCAAATAGCTATCCATTTAGAAAGAAAATGAAATAAAAATGTATTGAATGTTAAAATTCTGCTATGACTATATACATAATGTTAGTGCAAGGATAGCAAAGGATAATTTGCATAATAAATATTCCTATTCTTTTTTCTAGTTAGTATGATAATTGAATAGCAGCCATCAGTGAAGTAGGACAAAGAGGGCTATTAGCATAAATGTTAGCTTGATCTTTCAAGGAGATTTGATTACCTTCTATTGGGCCTGCACTCCATCCACTTGAATAAGGGTGCTGCTTTTCATCAGCTGAATGTTAAGTGCCTTTCCTGCACTCAAGGGTCACCCTGGCTGGCCCTATTCAGCACATAGCAAAGAACAGCTTTTACTCAGCCCATTTTGGGAGAAAGGTGGCCTGTTAATGGTAGCACTTTCTGATGAAAAGATGATGGCTAGATGACAAATCTAGGAAGGTCCTGACTTAAACGAAAGTGGCAAAGCAAAATACTTGAGTCAGTGAAACCAACATAGCATTATCTTTCCTCCAGGGGAAAGATTTTTTTGTTAAAAATTCTAAATACTTGTAGTGCCCTTTGCCAAGCATTTTCCCTCAAGCTTCTTTTAGTCCAACAGTGCATATAACTGAAGAATTAAGTTTAGCTTTGGATCAAGCTAATTAAAATTATTTATAGTTCAGGATGAAGAAAGTGTATATATTTAGTGATTTTTTAAAAAATTATCTATTTTAAGTCATGGCATCAATATTAGTGGGGAATCTCTGAATTGAATAATCTCTAATATTACACATAGTTTTTCACTGAGGGACATTTATCTTACAATTTGCTTATGTGAATTAAGGCATTTACAGATTGAATCTGAAGATCTCAAACTAAAAGCAAATTTCTTGTCTTATTCTGGAGGGAATGGCAGCAGGGACAATTCATTGTGTCTTCAGGACCGTGGCATAGTCCCACAAAATGTAAGGAAAAAAAGACATCCTTTCGTGGGTTACAAGAGACTGGTGTCGCCTGATGATGGTGGAGAGCCAAGCCGATTATGGAGCCAGGCCTTCTGCTGGGGAAAGTCCCCAGGGTGAGACCTTGGGGAAATTCTTACATGCATTCAGATTTTAATAGCTAAAACTATAGGCTTTAATAGAAATATGGTAAATTATATTTTTAAAAATGTATTAAAATTCACAGCCCCTAGATTACTCATTCAATGGTAGGAAATAAATTACTCCCTAGTACTATTTTGGTAAGCCAGCCTTCGTCTCCTGGGTATCAGGTTGTATTCTGCTCATTTATTATCAGTCCCTCAAATTCATGGGGGTTTAACACCCTTGTATTTTGCTCTGGGTTTATTATTTGTGGAACGAGGTATTACTCCACTTATTGATCATGAGAGCTCTGAAAGGTACACATTTCTGTGATTTTTCATGTGAGAAAACAGGTCAAATAACAGCTTGACCCCTCCTCCCAATAATATGATAGAAACTGCAGATTTTCCTGATTCTAAATCTTCTAACTATCAAGCCACAAATTTCAATTCCATGACAGAAAGTAAAAATAATCAAAATTATAAAGACAAGAACGATACATCCCGAAGTTAGAGGAAGTAAAATCCTATGTGTTGTACAAAAAAATTTATTTTATTATAAATGACATTCAACTTACATGTTGTACATAATACTTTATTTAAATTAATATTTAGAAATTAAAATCTTTTTAAAAGACTCAGAAGAGCATATTATTTAGTTTTGTTCTTATTCTTCTTATGCTCTTATTCTTACTCTTCTCCCTATTCTTTTGTCTTAAATGTTAAAAATTCCCCAATTCTATGTAGGTTTGCATGGTAATATAAAGATTATATTTCAGAAATTATTTTCAATTGCTCTTCCTAAAGTACTTCCATTATTGGAAGATAAAACTGAAGACCAGAGGAAAAAAATTTCCATTTTTCCCTAGATAACACACAAGTTTCTGTTATTGCATTCTATGCATATTAACTCGATACCATTAATTATTGGTACTAGAAGCTAATATCTGAGTTTAACAACCTTCCACCTAATCATAGCACGTGAAAGTTTCCTGAATTAACACCTAAGGGACAGTACTTATGTCTCTGGGGAAAAATGTGGAATATACTTAATAAAATTGTGAAACTTCTTTCCTTAAAATATTCACTCTAGCTTCTTTTCTAGTTCTTTAAAAGTCCAAATAAAACATCTCTGTATCTTTCTTCTTTTGTTTTCACTTTCCATAAAAACATAACAATGACAATAACAGGATATTTCTTTTTCATGGGCAAAGAAAATAGAACACTTGAAAGAAAACAGAACGTTGTATGCCAATGAATTATCTGGTAAAATTCTTAATAATTATTAGTTTTTTTTAAACTTGCTTTAAAGACATGCTGGCATATTACTTAAACTGATTTGGACCCTACTTATTGGCACATAGAAAAATTAATATTTTATATTAGTAATAATACAGTTTATTAGAATTTTATAGAATATTTACAGAATTCTAATTTAACAGAGTTTTAAAAGAACACATGTTTTTTTTTCTTTCTTCTTTATAATTGTATTTACATAAGTAACTCTGGCTTACACTTCACTAAACTTTTGTGTTGATTTTTTGTCTGCTACACAATAAGTCCTGCTAATGGGCATTCCTACCAGAAAAGATAACAAGTAATAATGAAAAGGCTTCAGGAAGAAAATAATGTTTCACATGTGACATTGACTTAGGGTTCCATTAGCAAATGTTACATATTGTCTGTGTCTGTGTTTACTCACCTACAAGTCCTACAAGAATGTAGCCCATAATAAACACTAGGAAGATCATGCAGCACACAACATCTGTACAACTCCTAAAGACAGAAAAAGAATAAAGGATTAAAAGGGGTCCCCCATGATTTGTCTACTGCACAAAAATATAGGAAAGGAGGAAAAAGGTGATCGCGATACACTACGTTACATTCCATACTCCGGACAGGCAGGTCAGATGCAGTCTTGCAATCCAAGGCTTTAGTAGCAATTGCAAGGTCATATTTCCATGTTTAAAGAAACTTCCTCAGAATTCTTTCTAGCCTCTGTAGTTTAAAAATATCTCTGGAAAGTAGAGTACATTAGCATCTAGTAGATATTTTTTAAAAAATTAAAATGTAGTATAAACTCCTTGACTTTCCTTTTCACACCTCCCCAGCACATGGCATAAAAATAGTGAGCTATTTTGCTTTCCTTTTTTTCTTTTTTCTGTTTCTTCTTCTTCTTTTATTCTTTTTTTTTTTTTTTTTTTTTTTTTTTTTTTTTTGTATTTTAGGGAAGGATCTACAGGATGTTCATGGTCTCACTACTAGATCAGACTCATAGTGATCCGCCTGTTTACAGCCTCCCAAGTGCTGGGATTACAGGCGCGCGCCTCCATGCCTAGTCTCAATCACCGGCTCAGCATGCCCCGGGGCAGGACCGGCACAGCAGGCCTGGTGATCAAGCCCTGGCCCCTATCTCTGCTTGCAGGCGCTTTAATCCCCTGAGCTATTTGGCCAGTCCTCCCAGCCCTCCCATTTTCTTTCTCAGTATACATTTTCACAGCACAGTTATTAAAAGATTGATTATTATCAATCTTCTATGGTTAGCAATTATAACTAATGTAACAATAGCATACAGAAAGTATTAAAAAACAAAATTCTGGGGCTGGTGAGATGGCTCAGTAGTCTAAAGCACCTACTTAGAACAAACTTAGCAAAGCACAGGGACCACGGTTCAATCCCCCAGCACCACATGCCAGCCAGCCCCGCCCCCGGTGGGCTGAGCTGGCCACACACACACACACATAAATAAATAAAATTAAAAAAAAATTCTCCTACAAAGTGTAATTCTTGCATCTGTCCTACAAGTTACATAGTGTAAAATTTGGTTTAGAGAAAATCTGACTTGGAGACACTCAGTGATTTTCCAGAGCCAGAGCTGCACCAGGGTCCAGCAGAGACAGAAGGTTGTCACAGTTTGGAAAGCTGAGGCTATGCCTGGAAAGTGAGCACTGACAGTGCAGTTCTGTACTTGAAACTTAATGATGAATGCTTTCATAAAGAGAAAGGTCAGCCCACCCAACAGGGTTGTAAAGCTGCATCTCAGAATTTTCATAGAATAGCCTTGATTATGAAGGCGAGTGGACATGCTCTAGGTGTGTAGCACAAGCAAGGCGAAATTCACACTTTTCAAGAAGTGGCAGTAGCACAGCAGTAGTCACAAATGGCAACTGCACACTAGCAGACACTACTTCACAATGATAAACCTTGTACACCTTTATTGATTAAGCCTCATGGGTCTGTGTATTTCCTAAAAATATCTTTATGTCACTAGGGGTAGTGAGGAGAGTTGACTCAAGGAACATGAGAAGACAGTTACAGAAGAAGGACAAATATCTAGGTCCTACTACCTACTTATTTTCAGTTACATCAATACATCTACAATTTTCTGTAAAGATGTAAAACAACTACATATGAAAATAATCATACATGTTCCTATAATTCTTTATAAGTGATAGATCCTTCATTAGGAAAAAAATTATGGCCAACCCCAAAATGAACTGTACATGTTTTAAATCCAATTTTTAAGCCAGGAACTTCTTGATGCATTTATTTGTATTTCAGAATAAAAAAAAATTAAAAGACAAAATGAAATACCCTAGCACTTTTTGTTTAACAGCCTCCTGCTTGGAGGTGGGGAGGGTGTCTGAGTCACACGCCATGTCTTCACATGAGCTAAGTCAAGCTCAGGAATCACCTTCCCAAAGCAGTTGCTAAGTAGCTAGACACCTAATGGTGATGCCTGTAGGCAAGAAGACAAAGAAGGAAAGCTGGAGCCCTGATGTGCTTTCATGAGAAGCCCTGCAGTGGTCAGAACTCTTGTGGGTAACAGAAAGTTCTGGAAGAGAGAAGAATGTGATGCAGGAGAGCCAGGTTGGTGCAAATGCTGTTGCTATGTATCTACCATGTTCCATGTTGGTATCTGTAGCTTTGTGTTCTACAATACAGTCCAGTACATGAAGACGTTCCAGTGATACATGCTACTGTAATGTCCGGCATTAATGGTGTTGGGTGGTAAGCACTAGAAGAGGTAAACATACTAAAGGTAAATGAAAGAAAATGACCAATTTCAAAGGATGGAGCACAAAGAAAAGAGCAGAACCCAAACAGAAATTTCACAGAAGGTAAGACCTACACTATCTTGCCAGTGACACGGATGAATGGGCACCCACTGCAATTTTTGTTTCATATTAAGGTTTAGGCTCTGATTCTTTGTCTCTTTTGATGCCAAGGACCCTTGGAAGCATCAAGAACCGACTCACGATCACACAACCACTCACTCCGCAGTCTTGCTGTCCCCACAACGCTTAGCATTTCTCACGCACCTGCTCCATAAGTGTCTGGGGATGAGATTCAACAGCCAAGGAGGAGATTGTCTCCAATTCTGCCTTGTTTATCTGGTGCTCTGCTTTAAAAAAAATAATAGTGGGCTGTGGTCTCCATGGCCAGAGTGCATATTTGTATGGTATTTAACACAAATGATGCTGAATAAGCTGAAAATTATGAATAGAGCATTAAAAAAAATCTCAAGAAGTAGGAACATCAGTATTTGTAAATCTGTTCTGGAAGTGACTTTATTCCTTTCAATGAAAATTTAGAAATTTCCTTTCAGCCATTGACCAGATCACTAGTGAGAAGAGTCTGAGATCAGGGAACTCAGGATCTGAGGACCAGCAGGAACAGAAACAACATAGTAGGATCCCAGCAAGAGTGCACACAATGGACAGGTGGGACTAGTGAGGGGAAAAGTCTGAAGCAACAGTTATACTATGGGCAAGGAGGTAGCAAATTAGGTGAGCCAGCAAGCCAGCCTCGTGCTGAGGGCTTGGGGACAAAGACACAGGGAACAGGATCAGGCATGCAGTGCCACTGCCTGTTCTTTTCTTTCTTTAATTTCTTTATTTTTCCTTTTTTTTTTTTCATCTTTTTTAAATGGCTGGGCAGAACTCTAATACCATCCCGCAAGTCCAGAGATGAAGGTCAGACTCAAGCCCAGCACAAGTCCACTTGCAATCTTGGCCAGAGTACACATTCTAGGGTCAGATTTGGACTTAGTGCAGAACTGCAGACACCAGGGATTTCACTACTTTTACTTTCCTCTGCCTGATAGATTTTCCTCTTGGTAGTCAGTGGGGTTAGTGCATTTGTTTGTTTGGTTGGTTGGTTTCTTTCTGTTTCCTTTTCTCTTTCTCTCTCTTCTGTTCTGTCCCATTTTGTTTTTCTTTCTGTATTTTTTCAGTGGATATAGTACTGTTTCTTTTCTTTTTTTCCTTTACTACTTTTTTCTCTCATTCACTAATTAGATCTCTAATCATTCTTTTTGTTTTACTTGCTCTCTTCTTCTCCTTCATCTTCAATCAATGATCTCATTTGATTTTGTGATACTTTCATGTGAGCAAACATAGCCTCTTCTCTTTCTGGTTCACTTCAAAACTCCGAGACCTTTTCTTCCAATTCTTCCCTCTTATGTCCAACAATTACCCAAAACTTGGAACATTATCTATCTTATGCCCTCCAACCTTGCTTCTACTATATTTAACCTCATTCATCTCTCCATCTCACCCCCATCCCCTTAAGCCTTTCCACAACAGGGTAAAATCATGTACTAACTGGAAAAAAATTGCATGAAATTTCCTGGTATAAGTTGAATTATGTTATGTAACTGAAGAACTCACTCCTGTGCTTAAAGAATTCAGGATAATAGTTACCACATTTTGTCAGTAGTTAGGCTGTGCTTGAATCTATTGTTATTGCTAACAGTTCTACTTTAACCAGGTTGTCACACCTGTTATAATCAGTTTTTCTCCCTTGTATAACAATACTGTGATTGCAAGGGGTTATAACCATCACCATAGTCCAGTAACAAAGGAAAGGGACTTGAGTTGAACAGATAGCAAGTCTACTTACTTAATATATTGGGAAGGTAGGTTCTTGGGGTAGACACTGGGACCAATAGCCACTTATACCTAGAAGAAATCCTGAGAAACATACATCTCCTGGGAAAGCCTTGACACCAGATATAAAGCTATCTAGCATAAGAAATCTATAAGCATTGGCACACAAAAATATAAAATATAAAATCAAATAGAAAATGGCAAGAGAAAAAGTAAAATGCAATCTCAAATATCCAGCCAACCCAAGAAAAGTTCAGAGTACAAAAGAGTAGAGGAGGAGATGGATCAGTAGAGTAGGTGTTTGCTTGGCAAGCACAGGGCCTGAGTTCAACCCCCGGTTCTCCAAAAATAAAAGAAAAAAAAAAGAAAGAAAAGGAAAGAAAGAAATAGAAGAAATATGAAGGCAGCCCCTGGAATTCTGAATGATAGCAGCAGAAGTAAAAACCAAATGGAAGAGGCCACAGAAAAAATAACCTCTAAACTACAGAAAGAAGGGACAGCCAGATAGCTCAACAGACTAAAGCATCTGATTCAGTGGAGTGCAGCAGCTGGGGTTTGATCACAGGCGTGCTGTGCCATCCCCATCCCTGGGATGTGCTGAGACAGTGATTGAGAGTGGATGTGGTGGTAGGCGCCTGTAATCCCAGCTCTCAGGAGGCTGAACACAGGTGGATCAGTACAAGTCCAATCCTTGTAGTGAGACCCTACAGATAATGTAGACCCTGAACTAAAATACAAAATAAATAAATAAGTAAATAAATAATGATAAAAATGAAAGACATTAAAGCACATGTAGATTTTAATAAAGTAGAGGAGCTCAGGAAAATGATGGAAACCATGAATGCTGAACGGAGACAAAAAATGGAAATAATGAAACAGATTCAAACAGAGATCCAGGAGATTAAAATCTCCACTGAAAGTATAGGCAACAGATTGCATGAAAGTGAGGATAGAATTTCAGATCTAAAAGACAGGCATGTGGCACATATCTTAAAAGTAGCAAGAGACTACAAAAAAAAGAAAGAAAGAAAGAAAGAAAGAAAAAAAATCCATCAGCTTCAAGATGAAGCAAAGAAGAACAACATAAGGTTGATTGGAGTCAGTGAGAAAGCTGGAGACAGTCCAGAAGCCATTAAAAACCTCTTTATAGAAATAATGCAGAAAACTTCCCAAACACAGATAAAAAATTTGATATACAAATAAATGAAGTACACAGAACTCTAAATAGCTATGATCAAACAATCTACACCAAGTCATATAATAATTAAGACTGCAGAAATGTAACCCAAGAGCAAAATAGTAAAAGGATCTAGAAAAAATCACCTATAAAGGAAAACCCATTAGAATCACAGATGACTTCTTGATACAAACCCTTAAATCAAAGAGAACCTGGAATGAGGTATTTTGAGCCCCTCTAAAAAAAATCTTCAACCCAAAATGATATGCCAAAGCTATTTTTCAAAGTCAATGGAGAAATAAGATATTTCTATGCCAAAGAACATTTGAAAAAATTTATGACCACCAAACCAGCTCTGCAGAATGCTCTGAAGCCTATATTATAAAGAGACACTGAAGACTACAATCACATGAACACCAATAGAAAGAAGCCTCCAAGAAAAGCAAGCAATTAAATAGAGGAAAAGGACAGGAAACAAACAACAGGAAAATAACACTAGAAAGATAAGCCACTGCCTATCAGTTATAACCAGCAATGTAAATGGCCTCAGCTCACCAAACAAAATAAACAGAATGACAGAGTGGATCAAGAAACAAGATCCAACAATATGCTGAATTCAAGAAACACATTTAAGACCAAAAGAAATTTATAGACTAAAAGTCAAGGGATGGAAAAACACTTCTCTGTGTCACAGAAACCCAGAAACAAGCATACTATTCTATCTGCAGATAATGTAAACTTTAAGTCAAAACTAATCAAAAGAGACCAGGAAAGTCACTATATAGTTGTTAAGGGAAAATTCCAAGAAGAGATAACAATCATAAATACATATACGCCAAACACTGGTGAACCCAACTATATGAAATAAATATTAACAGACATGAAAAACCAAATACAAAAACAATTGTGGTGGAGGACCTTAAAACCCCACTCTCACAAATAGATCAGTTATACAAAAAAATTAATAAAGAAATATCAGATTTAAGCCAAGCCCGTGAACAAATGTTCTTGGCAGATGTTTAAAAACATCAGAATACGTATTCTTTTCAGCTGCACATGGATATTCTCCAAAAGAGATCACATATAGCCACCAAACATGTTTAAGTAAGTGTTAAGGATTTGAGATAATCTCACACATATACACACATGTGTGTGACCACAGCACAATAAAACTGGAAATCAACCACAAAAGAAGTCACAAAATTACATAGATGCATGGAAATCAAATAACACTTCTGAACAACCAGTGGGTAAGAAAGGAAATTAAAGATGAAATTAAATTGTATACAATAAAATGATAGTGCTGATATAACATACCAAAACCTACGGGACATTTTTTAATGAAAGTAGTCACATGAGGGAAATTTATAGCAATGAGCTCTCACATCAGGAAAACAGAATGAACTCAAATAAATAACCTAATATTGATCCTCAAATTCTAGATCAAGAAGAACAAGTCAAACCTAAAGCTCATACAAGGAAGGAAATTATAAAGGTAGAGCAGAAATTAATGTAATTGAGACTAAGAAAATAATGTGAGTATCAATGAATCAGAAAGTTGCTTTATTGAAACAATAAATAAAATTGATAAGCTATTAGCTAAACTCATCAAAAAGAGAAAAGGAACAAAAAAACACAAATTCAAGCAATTAGGAATGAAAAGGGGGAAAAACAATGGATCCTACAGAAATATAGATTATCAATACCTACCATGAGAACCTATATTCTAATAAGGTAGAAAACACAGAAGAAATGGACAGAATCCTATACACTAATAGCCAAAACTAAATATAAAGAAGATATAAAAATCCAAAGTACTCTGATATCAGCCAGTGAAGTTAGAAACATAATTTAATAGCTGTACTGTAAATTTCTGCTGGCCTATGGAAAGAAGCAGCTAATGCTTTAATCTGTATCATCTCATCTTTTTCAATTGTTCCTCCTTTTTGTCTTCTTAATTTCTTATACATTTCTTTCTTCCAATTTTACATGCATATATTTGGTAATATGAATAACTGGTTGGAAGATAATACTCTGTATTAAAACAAATACTGTGAAATTCATATTACTTTGTTAAATGAAAATCTGTATCACTTAGGTAATATTTTTCTGCTTCAATTCTAATTTGTACTCTCTTTAAAAATTTTTAATGTAATTTAAAATTTACCAACAAAGAAAAACCCAGACCCTGATAGATTCATTGTTGAATTCTGCAAGAAATTTAGAGGAAAACTAATGCCACCGAAGCCAAAATATTTTAAGGAAATTGAATGGGAAGGAATACTTCCAAAATTATTTCTTTTATTTCTTTATTTTTTTTATTATGATCAGAATATATTTATTAAGAGAAAGAGAGCTCCTGTCCTGAGAGAGGGACAGGAGGGGGGGCCCAGAGCAGGTAGTTCCCCCAAAAATTATTTCTGGAAACAAGTATTACCTGATTCCAAAACCACAGAAAAACCCTACTATACACAAAACTACAGGCTAATGTCCCTAATGAACACAGATGCAAAAATCCTCCATAAGATACTGGAAAACAGAATTCAGCAAATCATCAAGAAGATTATACACCATGACCAAATAGGATCCATCCCAGGGATGCAGGGATGGCTTGACATATGCAAATAAACAAACATAATACACTACATAAACAGAATCAAGGACAAAAATCACATGATTATCTCAATAGATGCAAAAAAAAAGCTTTTGACAAAGTCCAACACTGATTCATATTAAAAGTCATACAGAAAATTGGAATAGATGATTTTTATCTCAATCTGATAAAAGCCATCTATGACAGACCAACAGCCAACATTATCTTTTTTTTTTTTTTTTTTTTGGCAGAATCAGAGATTGAACTCAGACCCTTGCACTTGCCAGGGAAGCACTTATTCCATTGAGCTGCCTCCCTGCCCCCCCAACACTATCTTAATGAACAAAAACTCAAAGCTTTCACTCTAAAATCAGGAACAAGACAAGGATGTGAACTATCACCATTCCAATTCAATATAGTTCTGCAAATATCAGCCAGGACAGATAGAGAAGGGAAAGAAATAAAAAGTATAGGAAAAGAAGAAATGAAACTATTACTATTTGCAGATGATATGATACTGCACAGAGAAGACCCCAAAGCTCCACCAAAAGACTTGCAGATTTAATAAGCAAATTCAGTAGTGTAGTTGAATACAAACTCAATACTCAAAAATCAATAGCATTCCTACACACAACCAACAAACTTACAGAAAGAAAAATTAGAGAAAACATACCATTTACAGTAGCACCCAGAAAACTAAAATACATAGGAATCAATCTAACAAAGTAAGCCAAAGATCTATATATTAAAAATCACAGTCCTCTAAAAGAGGAGATTGAAGAGAATTTCATAAAATTGCAAGATATTCCTTGCTCACAGATAGGAGGAACCAATGTAGTGAAAATGGCTCTACTCCCAAAACTGTAATACAAATTTAATGCAATACCAATTAAAATGCTATTATCATACCTCACAGATCAAGAGAAAACATTTCTAAAATTCATTCGGAAACAGAAGAGACCTAGAATAGCAAATGCAATCCTGGACAACATAAGCAAGGCGGGGGCATCACAATTATACTACAAAGCTACTGTGGTAAAATCAACATGATACTGGCAAAAAAAAAAAAAAAATACCTAAAGATCAGAGGAACAGAGTAAGAGATGCAGACAAAACTCCAGAGAAACTCAGCCACCTTATCTTTGACAAAGCAGTCAAACATGTTCACTGGAAAGAAGACAGCCTCTTTAAGAAATGGTGCTGGAAAAACTGGTTCTCTACATGATGAAACTAAAACTAGACACATGTCCATCACCATGCACTAAACTGAAATCAAATTGGATCAAAGATTTCAATATGAAAACACAAATACCAAATCTAGTGAAAGAGAAAAGTAGGTAGAAATCTTAAAGACATAGAGGTAGGCAAAGAGTTCATGGCAAAAACCAAACTGCACGGAAAATATTTGAAAGAATCAACAACTGGGATCTCATCTTATTAAAAAGTTTTCGAACATCAAAAGAAAACACCAACAGAATAAAAAGAAAACCCATGAATTGGGAAAAATTTTAGCCAACTGTCCCTCTGACAAAAGACTTCTATCTAGAACATAAAGAATTAAAAAGATCAGATCTCTGAAATTCAAATACCCAATCCAAAAAATGGGCATTTGAGGTGAATATACACTTCTCAGATGAAGAAATATAAAAGGCAAATATGTGGAAAAATGTTCAACATCATTGATTATTTGAGAGATTCAAATTAAAATAACTGAGATTCTATCTCACTTTAGAAAGAATGGCTATCATCAAGAAATCAATATAGGGCTGGAGAGATAGCTCAGTGGCATAAGCACCTGCCTGGCAAATGCAAGGTCTCAAGTTCCATCCCCAGTACCACACACACACACACACACACACACACACACACAATCAATCAATCAATCAATCAATCAATCAACCAATAACAAATGCTGGCAGTGCTGTGGAGAAAAAGGAACATTCTCCACTGTTGGTGGAAGTATAGACTGGTGCACCCCCTGTGGACATCAGGGTGAAGATTCCTTAAGAAGCTAGAATTAGCGTTGCCATCCCACCCAGCTATTCCCCTTCTGGGTATCTTCCTAGAATTTAAAATGTCAATCCACAGTGATATACGTGCATCCATTTTTAGAGCAGCATATTTTGTAATAGCTAAATCTTAGAAACAACCCAAATAATGCCCTTCAACTGCAGAACTGATAATTTTTTTTAATATAATAGAGTAGTACTCAGCCGTAAATAGGGACAAATTTGAGACTTTTTATCGGTAAACGGATGAAAGTCAAGAGCATACTCGTACATGGAACAAATCAGACCCAAGTGTACAGACATCATATTTTCTCACTAATGTGAGAAACTGAACAATAAAATAAGCGCCAGATTATAATAGTTCTTGGGAGCAGGGAAGAAACTGTTCAAAGGTGATGTGGCAAAGGAGAAAGGAAGAAAGAGAAAAGAATATACAAATATGTATATATGTATATTATATATACATTTGTTAGTCATGACAGCTATACAGCTAGTTTCTCAGTTCATTGAGAAGAAGTGCGCCCACTTCAGCAGCACATGTGTTAAAATTGAAAAGAAAGGTTTGCACTAATATTGCTTGGATAATTTTTCACACCTCTATCTCACACTCTGAATAACTAGTATATAGATAACAACATGCAATGTATTATGTATTATTGTTACTCTCCTACTAGTCTATTTTGAAACCTTATTTTATTGATTTTTTTTCTTTAATATAAAAAATTTTCTTTCAAAAATAGATGTGTGTATGTGCACACATGCGCAGATTTTCAGGTAATCACAATTACACGCTATACTTATCTGTAATTGCTTCTATTTATTTGCTTGTTTTCCAGTTTTTAGATATTCTCTCCAGGAAAAAAAAATCCAGTGCTTAGAAAGGTACTACAAAAACATTTGAACAAAATATAAAATATACCTGTGTATCATTTTGTGAGCTAAGTAATATAGTAGAGTCTCAATTCATTTCTAAATAAATAGCCACCTCATTATTATTCCTTTACTTCAGTGTATTTATTATAATCCTAAATGTTTAATAGGAAATGAGTATTTTTAGAAACCATAGATTTAATTTGGATAATTTTTTAAAAATGTCTCCAAATGTATGTGTTAAGCTGGTGTATATGGTTCTCCCTTCCTAGCTTTCTTAATAGTGCCACCACCTGACACATCTAAATTGTTATCCCCTCACCACGTAGTGCTAACCTGGAGTTGTGGCTTGTGTCTAGAATAGTCCCCAAAGCCTCATGCTGACATAGTTGGGGTTTTGTCAGAGGTACCTGGATCTAGATTATGTGACTGATCCATGGTGCAATGCTGGGATTAATGGTGGGTAATTAATGGCACTAGGATTAAGAGTGGATTGTGATTAAATTAGTTCACCTATTGATTTGGCAGTGCGCCAATCCTGATAGACTAGGTAGAATGTAAGGGACAGAAAAGGGCTTGCATTGTGCCTCGTTGTTTTGCTACCTTCTTTCTGCCATGAACTGTTTCTCCTGAGATGCCACCCTACCTTGAAGTCAGACAATTATGGACTGAAACCTCTACAAACTGGGGCTAAATAAACCTTTTTTCCCTTAACTTTTGGGTGCTGGTTTGTAACAGCAATAAGAAAAGTAACTAAGACACCGGTGCAAGCATGAAGTCTATGTAACTACTATAAATATCCATTTCATAGGTACCATTTCACTATGTATTAAGATTATTATACTTTTCTTGTTCATCAGATTTTCAATTTAATATAAATTAAGTCATAATTTTTTTTTTTCGGAACTGGGGATTGAACTCAGGCCCTTGCGCTTGCCAAGGAAGTGCTTATTCCACTGAACCATCTCCCCAGCCCAAAATCATAAAATTTAAAAAAGAAAAAAAAATCTCCAGATAGCTTCTGGGATAAAACTGGGTGATACGAGCTAGGGCTAAAAGGCATTGTGCCTCGTGTTCTCTCAGGAGGACTGTTGTGGTTGTACCTTTTCTTCGGGTGAGTTTGCTTTCACTCTTACAGCAATAATTAAAACCATTGTCATCATCTAAAACTGGGTTGCAAGGGCTGGCCAGATAGCTCAGCAGATTAAAGCGCTGGGGGCTCAGTAGATTAAAGGGGCTGGGGGCTCAACCCCCAGGCCTGCTGTGCTGGCCCTGCCCCTGGGACACACTGAGACAGTGATGGAGACTGGGCATGGTGGTGCGTGCCTATAATCCCAGCTCTTGTGTGGCTGTAAACAGGCACATCACCACGAGTCCAATCTAGCAGTGAGACCCTGAACACTGTGTAGACCCTTCCCTAAAAATACAGAAAAACAAACAAACAAACAAACAACTGGTTGCAGTCCATGGGTCCCAGAAAGATGAAAAAACAAGATGATAGAGAGATATGTACAAATCTTTCCCTCATTCTCCCTCCGAGTAAAAAATTTCATTGTTTAAAAACAAACTGCTCACACCTGCATCTATTAAAGAGCCACTCAATGCTTTGCTCAGATGAAGATGCCCTGGAATGAAAGGATTCTCAAAAGAAAACAACAGAACTACTGCAACCTTGTATTTGTTTTCAAAACATACTGGAAATAAGATCCCAATTATGAGCACTTTTTCTTCCTGTCTCTAACCTGCAAGCAGAGTATGGCTATAGCCACCAAGACTTAAAGTATTGGGAGTTTCCTTTGATTTTCCTCTTTGTTTTTGTATCTTTATATTTAATTGACAAGTTCTCTTGGCTTCTCTTTGATGTCTTTCATCCACCTCTTTCTTCCTTTCTTTTCATGTTGCCTGGATTCTGTCCAGGTTCTCTTTTCATCTTTGCAGACTTTGTCTCGGGCTTCTGTAAATATTCTCTCCTGAGCCCCGTGACCCAGCACGCGAGATACCCCTGACATATGAAGACACCACATTAGTGTTCAAAAAGTGCAGAGCCTCTCTAATGCCCACTTAAACCCCAAATGTCTCAGCTATGTATATAAGACCCAGAAGGCCAGGCCTAGTTCATGCCACTTCTGCCTTTCTAGCTTTATTTCCTACTGTTCCTTTTCCATTTGCTTTCCCCCCCCCCATAATTTTATTGAGAAACAAATAGCAATGAGACAGTTTCAAATCAAATTGGTAGGACAGTTTCAATAATTAACACATTGCATACATTCTTCCTAGTGGTTAATTGCTGTACAAGATACAGACTTGATATCCTATTTACAAACACCATTAGAACAAATCACTCTATTCATTAAGAGAATGTAACTATATATCTATCCTAACCACTTTGAATACACAGGTACAAAATGAACATTCATCTGTGTACCCCAATTTTGTTAAAGTCCCGCAGTTGAATATTATAGGTGTGTAAACTCAGCAAAATATTCTAAAAGAGTCCAGTAGCCCATAATAGTATTGGGTCTTCCGCTTGACTGGCAATGTCAGAAATTGTTGATCTGAGTCCCCTACAGCTCAACATAACATCATGGCTTTACTTCTTATATTTCACTTTTATACTTTTCTGCTGGCTGGTTAAGACCAAGGTAAAGCAGGACCTATGCAACAAGAGTTGTAGCTTTTGGGTCTGATAAGGCCAGTGAAATCCCCTCAGGATTTATCCTGAGATCCTGTACCTCAGATTGTAGAACCTTTGTCAGTGTCAGCCATGTGAATGAGTCATGGCCATTGCTTGACCAATGTGCTCTCTGTGAAAGCCTGAGAGAATGTTTCCTCTCCATGTAACTCTCCTTAGGCACACTCTACATCATCGATCACTTTCCTCTTTGGCCCCATAATTTCCATTTGCTTTTAAAATAAACTTGGCCTTTTTCATTCACTGATACACACACGGGGTCTCTGCTGCTGATTCCTCTCCTGAGGAAACTGTGTCCCAGGTGGCATGGAAGAGTCCGGGTCTGTACCAAGAGTTCTGGGACCCAGAAAGTGCTCCCCTGCAAGAGTGCAGTTCTCCACCTCATCTACTAAAATCCTACCTTTACAGAGCTCAGTTGTCATCTTCTTCCTGAAGTTCCAGCTAGAATAAATCCCTCATCTTTACAGATTTCATGAAATATTATTTTGTTCATTTTTTTAGTACCAGAAGTCAAACCCCGGACCTTGTGTTTGCCAGACAGGTGCTTTGCCTCTGAGCTATATTCCCAGGCCCTATTCTGAACATCTTTAAGCAACTCTATTTCCTTTATTTTATCCAAGATGAGGGATGACAAAGCTACAGGGCATGGGCCACATCTGTTTAGTGGCATTTAAATTTTTAATTTATTTTTTAAAAGTAAGATAGCAATAATAATTACATTTTAATGACGTGAAAAATTGTATGAAATCCAATTTTAGTGTCCATAAATAAAGATTTCTGGACAACAGCAATACGCACATAGGTTTGTATTATCTTCAGCCACTTTTGTATTACAATAGCTAAGTTGAAAATTTGGATTAGAAATAATTCGGCTTGCAAAGTTTAAAATATTTGTTTTCTGGATCTTGCTGGAAGCTATTTGCGACTTCCGATGGAAACTGTAAGTCCTCCACAGCAGCATTCTGCACAGAGCCCGGCCTCTGACAGATCCTGCCAATCTGCATCCCTCCGATGCCCAGTGGGACATCATCAACTGCCAGGTGAAAGCACGAGGAGCATTGGCTCTGGTGAGAACCAATGTGGTAGGTTTCAAAGTTGAGACCATTTTTTTTTCCTGCCCAATCTAGAGATTTATATTTTATTTGGGGTTTGGAGGAAGATTAAGAATGCTCTCTGATGCCTGCTTAGGCAGGCACAGGGACCTGGATTCAATCCCCAGTGTGCGACGCCAGCCCGGCCCTGCCCGTGGGTGCGCTGAGACAGCAATTGAGACTGGGCATGGTGGCGCGTGCCTGTAATCCCAGCGCTTGGGAGCCTGAAAGCAGAAGGATCACAAGAGTCCAAGCAGCGCAGTGAGTCCCTATAGATCCTGCACTAAATACATAATAAAAAAAGAAGAATAAGGAGGAGGAGGAAGAGGAGAAAGAGGAGGAGGAAGAGGAGGAGGAGAAGGAGGAAAAGGAGGAGGAGGAGGAGGAGGAGGAGGAGGAGGAGAAAAAGAATACTCTCTGGGCATTTCTATTTCCAGTAAGATAAAAATCCCTGGAAAAACAAAATAATTAGATTTAATTCCAAGGAAATAAGTTTTGCTTGATACAGGCATATCAGTTCCACACTAACTTGCGTTATTTAATACCTGTCATTTAGCTTCCTTTTCAGAGACAGGTTTTAGCCTCCTCCTGAAGCTGATTCATTTGCTGGTTTTCTTTGTGGCAGGTGAAATTTGGTGATATCAACCAACCTGAAAGGTCATTATATCTAGCATGACAGCAAGAGTGGCAGCCTGGGAAGTCCTTATTATCTGACAGATCACCCGCTCGTGCCTGATGAGTTGGTCTAGGGACCGTGCACTGCCTGTCATTCCTGCTGAATGCTCACCTTTCATCTGAAAGTTCTGGGTGCCACCTGGCACATCTGATGTCACCTTGCTGCATCCACGACCCAAAGTCCAGCAGCACTGCTCCTCTGTGGCTTTTGCTCCACCAAGTTGTCTGTCACCACTCAGATTTTTACCTCAAAAGTTTGTGCCTGGAAATTGAGCACTTCCCTTCCCAGAAGTTTATTAGAAGCCAGCCCTCACTCTGGGCCCATTGTTCAAGGCTAAGACACACCCAGCGAGCTACAGAGTGTGGCTGGCAGTGAACAGACAGACTGGGTAACACCAATAGGATGATTCCAAAACATGGGGCTTTTTCAGGTGGAAGTCTGCCAAGGTGAAAATGTCTCGATTCTGCACCTTCCTCTCCTACTAGCAATGCTAGTGATTTTGTGAAGGAAGCACCTCTGAGGACTTGTGTTGGAAGGGACTAATTGTATTCTCCTTTGCTTTAAGCTTCTCTTCTTCTCTTCTCACATGGACAAAGTTCTCTCCTATCCCCTAACCCATAGCTCTAGGGCTTGCTCTGCACCATTGCATGTGTAAGATTTTAGCAATAGGTACAGTACACTAGCCATTTTTGTAAAGATGTATAATTAAAAGTTTACATTTTTCTTGCAGAATTTCACTGTTAATGAAATCAGAACTTAAGGGGAAGACACGTGGACTTGTACTTCAGGTACTTGGTAAGGATGTAAATGTTATGGCTTAGATCTAAAATGTCTCATCTGTTTAGAGGTGGGGCTTTTGGAAGGTGGTTGATCATAGGGGGCCTGTGCTAACTGGTGGATTAACTCATTGATGGGTTAATAACTAAACATGCCATTAGGTGGGATTAGTCATCAGAGGAGAGTTGCTGGGGACATGACCTGGAAGGATGTCTTCTTGTTTCCTAACTCCTCTCTTCTCCTCCCCTCCCCTTCCCTCCCCTCCCCTCCCCTCTCTCCTCCATCTCGCTCCTTTACCCTGCTCTTCCTGCTTTTGGCTGCCAGGGATTGAGCAGTTTTACTCTGCCAGGCCCTTTGGCTACACCATTTCTGTCTCAGCACCAGCCAGTTGCTGACTGAACCCCCTGCAACCACAAGCCAAATAAACCTCTCCTCCTCTGTAAGTGTCAGGTGTTTTGTTCCAGACAGGAAAGCTCTCCCAGACAGCAAGTTTATCAAGTTTTCCACAGACTTGTTAAGATAACTTTAAAGTTACATTGACGTTGGAAGATAATTCTGGCATCTGAGCTTTAAGAAAGGAGAACTTATTTGGCAGGTTTATTATTTTTAAACTGTTATTAAAAATGAAAATGTAGGACTGGGGAGATAGCTCAGCAGTTTAAGCGCCTGCCTGGCAAGCTCAATGACCCAGGTTTGATCCAGCATACTCTTTGATCCCTGTACTGGTCCAGAACCCAGGGCATGCTGTGCCAGCCCCGAAACTTGGCATGGTGGCATGTGCCTGTAATACCAGTTCTGGGGATACTGAGACAAAAGGATCACTACGGGTCTGAGCTGCACTGAGAGACCCTATACCAAATAAATAAATAAATAAATAAATAAATAAATAAATAAATAAATTTTAAAAAATGAAAGTGTACCAAATAACTCAATACCCTAGGAAAAATATAAGATGATATTTGGTGATATCTTTCAAATGTACTAGGTCATACAAAATATTTTAGTATTATACCTGCTTTAGTTTGTTTGAATAACTAGATCTTAAAATTTCTATATAGTCTGTGATTAATTTTTATTCTCTTCTGCTAGTATATGAGTTGTCTTGAGAGAGTAGCTTTAACTGATTCTGATTCATATTTTCAGAAATGGGAGCAAAACTGGAATAAAAAAATGAAAACCAAAAATAGATAAAATAGAAACATAGTTATTTATTAACCTTTCATTAATCAAGTCTTTACAATTCAGTATTATGTTACTTTTTGTAGATGATTTCCTTTATGGATATTTAGTGAATTTAGATAATAACATCTGGAATTTTTCTCACAATTTTATTTACTCTGACCTCAGATTTTGACCTCTGCTCAGAATGTTATCTTGTTATTAATCTTTAACAGGTTGTGGTATAATAATAGTGTTTTCAAAATATGAGATACAATGTGAATTTCACATGTTAACTTAGCAATAAGATCACTTCAATCATTAAAATTTCAGATATATAATTGTTTAAGTATCAATTAAATGAAAAAGTACATTATAATTAATTGTAGGGAAGATACTACAGGATTATGTATTACTGGATTTACTAGTTGCCTCAGGGGGGAAGGGAGCTGCATGGCTGGGAAGTAGAAAGTGAGACCTATCTTTATTGTATACTATTTGCATCTTTTAAACCATGTAGCTACATGTATTATATAATCAATATAGTTAATTTTTAAAAATGGTCATGAGTATTGATTTACCTTTTGAAATAAAAATAACTTCAGAGATCATGTCAGCTATGAATATTAAAATGAATGCAGTGAGAGAAATAAATTCAATTTAAGAGAAGTTAGACTACAAGCTACATGGATGTAACATTATTACAGATATATCCCAAGTAAAATTCCTTAGGATTATTAATCTACCAACTCATCTAGACGGAAAAACTCAACTTTGGCTATTAATGATGTAATCCATACATGTAGAAAACAAGGTTTCTCTATCATAAACATTTTTTCTTATTTGTTTTGGCACTTATTTCCATGCAGAGGAAGATAATAAATCCAACATGACATTTTTGGCCTAAGTAATACTAAGCATTGGACTGGTCTGCTGCTGATAAAGCTTTTGGGTGGGAAGTTTCTACTGATTTTAGAAAGAAAACTAAGAGATGTGTGAGATGGCAAGAGAAGAGGCCAAGCTTCCAGCTTGTCTGCAGGAAAGAAGCAGAGCTACTCAACACAGACTGCTGAGTGAACGAAGGAAAGGTTTATCTGAACATTAGACCCTCCCATAGTCTACACATTGTCAACAATGCATAAGATACAGTGAGTCTGACTTAAGAACATTTGGCTCGAACCTTCACAGACCCTAACAGACATCACAGAATGAACGTTCCTCGATGTGAACAAATTGTAGAAGTAGCTCAAGCATCTGCTGGGCATTGTCAGAGTTGTGCTGCTGTATGCTCAATGGACAGTGTGACAATGTACAGTAGAACAGTGCTCAGTCAGAGCAAAAGCAAGAGGAAAAGCCATGGGGATATGGAGGGGACTTCTAGGAAGCACAAAGCAATATACATTACACATTGATGTCAAAGGTGTATGAGATTCACTCTGCTGGACAAAGGAGTTCAACTTACAGATGCTTTCCTACAATGGAACTCACTTGTAGCTCAGGAATTTACTATACTGTGTTGCTTTGTTCTCAAATTCTTTACTAAAATGGCAAATCCCAGGCCTTGTGATGGGAAAGACCTGGGATTTTAATAGAGCCTTTTAGTAGAGCCTAACATAGTACATGAATTCTTTTGTTGTAAAAATTTGTCAATTTATTTAATCTGTAAGCTGTTTATACCACAATTCTTTGTAGCAATAGTTTTTATGAACAACAACAATGAAAAGAAAAGTGAACTGCTAGTATTATTTAACTGTTTACTGATTTGAAGTGATTATATACAGTTTCTATGTAACTTAGTTCAAATTGGACCCCAGGTTCCAATCTGTCTGGAGCCATCAGAAGCCAGAAAATTGAAAAGGCATATAGATGGGACTAGGCCTAAGCGCCTAAAGCAAACAAGCTACCTCTGTCCTGAGATAAACATCCTGTCTGGTTAAGGTCAGCTACTAGTTGCTAACTCTGCTAACTTTGCAAAGGTATAAATGAAAGTTGGTTTTGTTGTGGGGTTGAGTTAGTCTGGCCTATCAAGCGGACCAGCAATCACCTAGCCCAGGTTTTATCTTCTTGTCTATCTTTTCTCATCCTTGCCACCATTTCTTCCCAGGTAAAACTAATCCAACTGAGACCAACAGATCCCTATACCAATCCATTAAGAGCATATTCAGAAAATGTAAAACTAGATACTGTGTTTTAACTTCCAAAGATTTACTTGTTTCCTGCAAGAAGTTTCACAATTGGCCATCCTGAGTGGGTGTAGTGTGTCAGTCAGTGATATCTTTAGGGACCGGCCCAAGGAATCTCCTCTTTCTAAGCTCAGAGACACTTTTCTACATGCCTAGGTCCCATGGTGTAAGTCAGAAGGCTGCAGTCAGGACATCTGGATCTATTCAACAAGGCTTTGTCTTTTTATATATAGAAAAAAAGTTTCCCAAGCATATTATTCCTTTAGCCTACTGGCTAGAACTGTGTTCTATGGCTGGCTCTACCCAGAATGCCATTAGACAAAGTGTGTAGCTTTTCAGCTTCTATCATAGAGGAGGAAAGAGAGATAATTTGCAAAGGACAGTAAGATAGATTACAGAATACACCACCACTATTCCTCAGATTTATGCTAGGCAACCATAAAAAGTAATGAGAGTGTCCTATTCTAATAATTTCTAGTCAATCCAAGTGGATTATGCAGAGAATGAATGTTTGGATTATTTTATCACTATCAAATGCTAAGCATATTTTATAAGATTAATATAGGATAACTGGATATTGTACATTCTGACAGAATTCAAGCCAAACTAAGATTCATTTCTCAGCCAAGCATATTCTAGTGCTGAGATCAATAACAGTAAAATATCAAGTTGTTAGATGGTATTTCTGAATCATTTTAGATTTCACATTCAATTGTCTATACAACTCTTGAAATCCATGTTGGATAAAATGGAATTTGAAATTTAAATCAAGCTCTAGTAAATATATACAATTGTAGTTGTCATAAGCTGCAACTGCAATATAAATTTTCATATATTTTTAAATCATTAACCATAAAGTATATCAGAAACTGTACCAGTAAGTCTCTTTCATTTCGACATAAGGAACTCAGAGTAGCACCTTAATAGCAAGTCTGGGAGTCATTATACAGTTTTATACTTAGTCCTGTCTAAGAATGGTCCCAGCTCTCTCACAGTAAAGCACTATAATTCTACACACATAAGGGGTCTCAGTTTGTATTAGTATTCTCACTCCTGCTTTTCTGACACGAGTACATGGGGGGCTCATTTTTTCCCACAGCTTCCCCAGATGTAAGTCCTTACCCCTCAGGGCTTCACAGGATCTCTCTAGTGATTCTTCCAGTGGTTATATGGAAAGGACCCACTCTTTACTCCTTGGTGAGGTGTGTGTGCACGTGCCCAGGTGCACGGGTAGGTGTGTGCAGGTGTTGGGGGGAATGAAAGTAAACTGGAAAAAGAATGTGATCTTAGTCCTCAAAGGATCTCAGGACAAAAGAAGAGAGTTGATATATCAAAGGATTACTATTAAAATAAATACATTTTAAAATACAGAGATAGCAATAAACATGGTAGGAAGGAGCTAGGTGAAGTGCACAAGGATGAGGAGGAGTTAGAGCACAGATGCAGCAGTTAGGGTGGAGTACCAACCTGGCTGGTTTAAGATGCACACAAAAGAGAAGGTCAGCCACTTTCTCATAAATCCCTGACATCCAGAATTTAAAGGACAGGTCTATTTTGGTTCACACTTTTGGAATTTTCAGTCCATGAAAAGTTCATAGAAATAGCACGGTGCAAGGGTATGGGTGCAGAAGAGTCACCCAAGTCAGGGCAGCCAGGAGCAGAGAACAATGCGAGGAGCCAAGGAGACAGACAGACCTCCCAGGCCACATCCCCAGGGAAACCACCTCCAACCAAGCCCCGCCTCCAATCAGGCCCGGCCGCCTGTCAGGGTCTCCCTCCAATCAGTCCCCGCCTCCTATGCAATTCTGCGAGGGTGTCGGAGTAATCCAGTCACCTTCCAGACTCATGAAGGTTTGAGAGGATCCTCTAGATCTAGCCCATATCACGGAAACACACATCTGGTGCCTGGCTAGGTAACGGAGACCAGGCTGTGGGGTCTGTGTCTGGTCTCTTGCTCCTTCCTTGTTGGCGCTGTTCACTTGCTCTGCTTCCGCGGAGTCCTGGGCTAAACAGCTCTGCTGTCTCACGGATTTCTGCCATGAGCTTTCTGCGTTGCCACAGGCTGACATGGACTAAATACTAGGAAACTGGGAGCCAAACTAAACCTTCTCGCCGTTAAATTATAGGTGTTGGTTACTGGAGATGGGGTAGACTCATGAATTATAAATAAGATCTTGACTGGTGGAAAAGATAAGTCTAATTTAGGCAAAAGAGGAGTTATAAGAACAAAGGCACAAAATTAGGCACAGATGATGGGGTATATAAAAGAGGCCTAGTTGGCTAGAATTCTTATTGGGTAGAAAGTATGAAAATCATACAAATATGTCAACTTATTTCTTCTTTTTAATCTTTTATTTATTTGATACATGGTCTCACTATGCAGCTCAGACTCATAGTGATCCTCCTGTCTCAGCCTTCCCAGTGCTGGGATTACAGGTGTGCGCCATCATACCTGGCTTTGGGTGTGGCACAGCACCCCAGGGTTCCAGGGTCAGCATGGCATGTGGTACTGGGGATCGAACCCTGGTCCTTGCACTTGCCAAGCAGGCACTTAGACCACTAAGCTCTCTCCCTAGCCCCGCAACTTAATTCTTCCATTCACTGGTTATGAATTGGGTATTTATTCTGGGCCAAGTACTGTAAGCAGATGCTAGGAATACACTTGTAAGCCACAAAGGTAAGACACTCACGCACTTCACAGTTAGGAGCGGGAAACAAGCAATAAATAAGCAAAAGGTCGACAAATGAAATGACAGATTGGGCCATAACAGCAAGGAAGAAAACAGACATAGGAGTATGAAGGGAATATGAAGGATGATCTACTTACAGAAATGGCTCTTGCGATGGTCAGGGTCACCTTTGGGGCAGAAGAAACAGCAAATACAGTGATCCCGAAGTGGAAAGATGAGGAGACTCATGCTGATGGCCTGCCCATGGGGGCCAACCAGGACAAACACAGCAAAGGGCACAAGTGGAGGGTGGCATGATTGAAGGGTGGACTCGTCCTGAGTGAGGAGTGGCGTGGATCTGTGAACCAGCCATCCACAGTGACAAAAGGACCCAACAAGCACTCCTCATTTCCACATGCTTTGTCTCATTCAGGTCATTACAAGAACCCTGGGAGTTGGCACAAGCATTGTTTTATAAATTAAACCAGCCCTGCCTGTAATTTCAGCTCACCTTCCACTAAGAGTTCTTGCACAGGGGAGAGGTACAGTCACGGTTGTATTTCAGTCAGATTTATCTGCCACCAGCACATAGAACAAATTGGAATGAAGAGTGTGGTGGATGCCAAAAAAAGAGTGGAGAACTGAGGGGTAAAGTAGGGTGGTAGCAGCTTTGGAAAGAATAGAGCCTGGACTGGCCCACAGCCCCCACATCCCCAGCCTCCCAGGCTTATCTGTTTGCCTGAGTCACCAGGATGGAGTGAGTATGAATGCTATCTCGTGGGCACAGCCCACAGAGATGCCTCAAAGATAAAAGCAGTTGGGGATCGATTTCTCATTCATGGTTTTTAGCACAAAGGGGGAAAGGGATGCTTATGTATCACTGAAGCACCCAATCGTGTATTTATCTCTCCTCCAGTCTTCAAAGCACCGTTTCACTTTTTTCATTATATCAACTTGATAAAAGTGTGCTTTCCTGAGCTTTTAGAGATCAAAGATCTTATTTCCAGTTTTCTGCTCTAAATGCAGTCTGCTGGCATCGGCCTTTTCTGTAATGGACATGGGGGCTGCTATAGTGGTTTGGGTCCCCGAAGTCCACATTTAAAGAGAGCTGGCCTTGAATGCCCTGGACAGAGGCTGCCCACTACTAACAACATGTGACAAGCTATTGAGATGTGCTGTTTCTAATGCTTGTCAACTGCAGATCAGTGGGCAAAGACAAGGGAAAGGACAAGGGCAGAAAGAGGAGAGTGACAAGAAGGCAAGACAAAGCCACAGTTTTGTGAGAGAAATAAGATTAAAAGGAGTGAACAAAGGAGCAAAAAGGAAGATGCAGCACCTGTGAAGAAAATTCAAAGTACTGGTGGTAAATAAGAAGAAATATGAAAACAATATCCAAAAAAATACAAAACAGAACTGATAATGTCATGGAAAAATGCAAATAAGTACAAGATTAGAGTTCAAGAAATTAACTCAAACCTGGTTTTAGAGAAAAATCTAAAGCAGATAGAAATTCAATTATAAAAGGAATATTTTATGTATGACAGCAAAGGGATCATTAAGGGGATGATAACATTAACTTATGCTAAACTTACCTAATTTTTCAATTTTTATTTTATAGTTTCAATGATTCTAAAATAAAATAATGAAGATGGTGTACCACAGGAAGAACCAAGAACATCTGGTGTTACATCTACAGTTCTTCGCCTTACAATAATTGCAGTGAACTACATTCTATGATAACAACTACTTGTCAGCTATCAAAAAGCCAACCAACATTTTAATTACTCTTTCAGGTTCTCCCACTAATGAGATAATATGATGTTTACACATAGGATCTGATTTATTTCTATCAACAATACATTCTCTAGTTGCATGCATTTATCTACAAAAGCCTCAAGGTTTTTTTTTTTGTAGTTGAATAATACTCCATTGTGTAAAAATACCATAACTTTTTTTTTTATTGATTCCTCAGTTGATGGACATTTGGGCTGTTTCCAAGATTTAGCTATGAGAAATTGCGCTGCTATAAACATGGGCACATATATATTGCTGTGGTATGATGGCTTCAGTTCTTTTGGAAAAATATCCAGGAGGGGAATAGCTGGGTCGAATGGGACATACATTGGTCTATGTCTCCATAGTATGCTTAGAAAATGTGCCTAAAATTCAGATGCATGCAGCCTGATTCTACAAGGGTCACAGAACTAACTCATTCAATAATATTTAATACGTATGATAGGAAACATGATGGCATTATCTTTAAAGATTTGATTACAAAACCAATAGTCAATAGCAGTTGATTAGTAGAAGCTCGAAGACTTCTAGACATTTTGCTCTGGCTTCATTTTTTAGTTTCTGGTTAAATGTGCTCAAGTGTGTGAAGCCATGGCCCATCTTTAGACTTTAATTGACTTTACAGTTGTAGAAGAAGCAATAATGATGGTTGGGATAGGGCCTGAAAACTTAAGAAGGTCTTAGTGAAAGATGCCAGGCACATAAAAGACTTGACTTTACCTAAATTAATGCAAGTATTTGGAGTGGTACTTGAATCTTCTAAGGTTCTCGTTTCAGGGAATCAGAATTGAATATACCATGCCCAATACTGGATCGTCATTTATGCTGAGCTGATAGTGTCTTTTCAGAATTTGGGTCTACACTGATTATAAACTTTGACAGTGATATAAATACAATTGCTTCATTTTAGTTTGTGTTCACTAGCAGAACTCTCAGTAGGATAAAGCCTTCATTTTCAGTGGTTGAACTGTAGGTGTTAGACATTCACCTCTGTCTCACTATGCTTCAGAGTAGATACTCATTAGAATATAGTCTCTTCTTAGCCTGAGCTTTCTCTTTAAGGCAAAAGATTTCCTTGAGTATCACAACCTGGGAATTTAGGTTTTATCTAAAGGTAATCTCTAGCCTTTAGCTTAGCTTCTCGCATGAAGTTATCATTTCTAAGCACAATAAAGAGTTGGGTGAGGTAGATTAATTATGCAGTATCTATAAAGAACCCATATGAAAAAGCAGACACTCCAGAGATGGGAAGGGAGTTTGGGGAAGAAGGAAGAGGAAAGGGGAGCGTGAATGTAGTAAAAATGACAAGGCACTTCTGTGTATATAAGCCAGTTTCCCAACATGAATGCAAGTGTGTATTATGTATCACAAATACACACTCATATTTAATTAATGAAATAGTTAAGTGAATTAAACTACATGCCCATGTGGACATATTTAGAAAATCACACAAAGGAACAGAAAACTGGAACCTTGACGTGGATTTTGATGAAAATTATTAAGGTTATGCAGATAGTTGAAAAAGCTTCAGAGGCCTTAAGAGGCTGTACCAAGTCTACAACATCTTCACTTTTCAAGCATATCAGATTTAAATGACCTCAATAATATTTAACATTGGTGCTCATTTTACTAGGCAGAACACTGCAAAATGTGATACTCTTTCCATTTACCTCCAAATTTCTCAACAGACTACAATTACTGAGCACTTTGCCTTTTTAATCACCTGATATTCAAGAAGAGCTAGCTCACATGCCTACCTCTTTCTATCCCTTCAGATCCTGTTCTAACTTCATGAACTCTTTTTCCCTGCATGCATCTTAATGTTGTCCAAGTTCCAGATATCTTTTAGGATTTATCTTATCTCCCAACGCTATCTGTTCACCTAAAGTGATCTCATCTATACCACAGTTTTCATGGCTTAAGCTGTGACCAGCTCTAACCTTTCTCCTCAATGTCAGATCCTTATTTTTAAGCTAAAATGTACAAAATTGAACTTACTATCTATTTCTCCCACAAGTCCCCCATTTTTTTCTTTTCTTAATCTATTTTTATCCACCACCAACTTAGGCAAGCTAAAATTTCTTATGTTCTCAAGTTTTCTCACCTGTTCCATACCTAGCTGATTGGCAAGCCCTACTGATTCTTACCTTGCCATGCTCTAGCTCTTCTTCTCTCATCTCATGGTCACTGTCCAGTCTGAAACCTCGTCATTTCTTAACTGGACCAATACTACAGCTACTGAACAGCTCTTGCCCCCTCTGACCCATCATACCACACTTTATCAAGTACAGGACTTGGCACATAAGCCCATTCATCAAACCCTTTAAAGCCTTTGAATTGCTTTCACAATAAAGCCCAAACTTCCTGGCCCATTCCTTGCTAAGTTGCTCACAATTATTTTCTGTTCTCTATTTCCTCATACACACAACCTATACACTGTCATATCTTAATAACTTTTTTATTTTGCGGACTTACATGAAACTAGTATATAGCTGTTTTGGACCTAAAAATGGCAATTTTATGACCAGACAATAATGTCTTTTCCTTGGCTTTGAACACTCTCTCACCTTACTACTTGCCAAAATGTCAAAAACCTGGCTTAAACGTTCTTTCCTCTGTAAAGTAATTGCTGACTTCACTAGGTTAAAGAGCAGCTGCCTCTGGGTTTTCTTACCCCAGGCATAGCACAATCCTAAATTGTACCTACTTCTACTATTAGTCTATGGAAAACTAGAGGGTAGAACTTGACACTTAATTATTTCTGTCTCTCTCTCATTCCATATCTAATTAGTAGTTAATGAATATGTCTTGAATGAATAAATGAGTTAACACATTTCCTTTGGAATTTGTTATACAAGGTAGCTGGCAAAGTTTGGGATTATAGTGAAAGGTTAGTAAGGTATTCTGCTTTCACGTAAGAGAATTATTTCATTTTTTATGTCACTTCTCCTTTTGTCTATTACTAGTTGGTGCATATATGTTTTCAGATTTAATGTGATAGTGAAAGAAAGCATTATATACAACCACAGCACATAGTCACAAAGAGCCCTGTTACACATGTGTAGCCTACATGAAAGAGACTGAAGATCCAACCAGTAATCTCTAAGAAGCAGCAAACAGACATAGATAGCAGCCACAAGGCAAAACAATCCTAAGAAATCCTAGGACTTCTGTGAGTAACATTTGATCTCAAACTGTTTGCAACTTACCAAATGCCACAGACATTACAAAGCAAACTTACCACAGGCTGTGTGGCTCATAAACAGTGTGTCCTCTCCCACTCCAGACTTGAGTGCAGGACTTTCATGTCACAAAATACACAGGAGGCCTTTTTTATCAAACATTTTGGCAGAGTTTCTTCTTAACTGAAAGAAGTTGCACCTCCAGCATTTTACAAATTGTGGAATTAGAGATTTAAGAAAAGTTCAAGAGCAATAGAAATAGAAGAGCTGAAGTCTGTATTTTAGAAACCTGACTTCGCATCAACTAGAGTAATAGGTCTTCCAAGTAAGAAGGTAGAGAGTTACATGTTTTAGACCATGAGACCATGCATGCTCCAGTTTTCCAATCATCTCTGATGTCAGGAAGGTGACTGCTTAGCTTGGCCTAATCCAGGTGCAGACAGGATGTGCAGGACCACAGCAGATCCGGGAAGACCTAGCACCAGCCCTAGGTCTTGAACTCAAGAAGGGCTTAAACCAGGAGAGTCACATATTCTCAGTTAGTATCTTTGTAATTTAAAAAAGCCTTTATTCTCTCTCTCTCTCTCTCTCTCTCTCTCTCTCTCTCACACACACACACATCAGGAACTATTCTTAAGCAAAGGATGACATATTAATCATTTTAAAATGCTATCTCAGTGTCATTTAAAAATTGTGCCTTTTTAGCTCCTTGTACAGAGAAACTTGAGAAGGATTCTTGTTCCCCTATTCATTCCTATGGGCACTAAGGCGACACTACCATAGAAGAGCATCCTATGTATCAGAGTCAATGTTAGCTGCTGTGATAAAATACTGTAGGCTGTGTGGCTTATAAACCACAAACATTTATTTGTCACAGTTCCAGAGGTTGAAAACAGCTATCCATGGGTCAGCAACAGAGAGGCAACATCTTGATTTATTCTTGAATATTCTAAGCTTTAATTTTGGCCCAGGGATCCCAGCCAGCATGAGCTTTTGTGGCTTCAGGGTTGCAGTTTCCTGGCCACTTTTGGTGACTGTCTTTGAGGAGGGGACGAGTTCTAGAGCCAAACAAAGCCGAAGCCTGGCTTCCTTTGCTTCCTACCAATATGGAAAGCTAACTTAGCATTTTTCATTCCATATGTCCAGTCCAGATCTTGCCCCCCACATTCACTGCCAACACATCTTGCCATTCCATATTTTCAAGGCCCTGTAGATGGGTAAATCTATAAATCCTCAGAGACAGATGCTCAGTTGCCAAAAGTGTATCAAGACTATCAAATAAGGAAGGCCCGCACAAAAATCTAGCCATGCTGATGATTACATGCTAGGCTGGTGAACGGCACGTTATGTTGATTTTTATTTAGCACCATATGATTCTGTACAGACAACTGTGTGCTTGGAGGTACATTAATATTTGTACAAAGAGAAATACAATGTTTTTCCTCCCTACCCCCATTCTTCAGGCAAATATACTCTGAATACATGAGCAGCACACAGGGAGTGGCATCTGTCCTAGAGGCCATATCAACTCAGATGTTAGAACATCTTAGAAACATAATCCCAACTTAGTAAGTTTTTAAAAATTTTGTTTTCTAATTGCTTTTTTATGTAGTTTTATTTGCAGCATGGATCTTAAGAATAGCTCCCAATCTACTCATAAGGGATAGTAGAGGATGAATAAAATTCTTAGCCTTATTAAAATAACCTTTATAGATTTATTTAAATAATCAATTCTTCTAAAAAGCGGGAGAAAAAGGATCTTAGATCTCAGGCTCCAGATCCGTCCAGTATTCTCTGAACTATGTTCTGTGGACAAGAGAAGCAAGCCTACGCTGCCTTCCTGCAGCCCTGCTATCATTCTTCCAGGGAGGACACCACTGTGTGTGTTTAACTCTAACAGTGAGTTACAGGTTGGGTCACAGGGAACAAAGTGCAAAATGACTATAGGCTGCAGTGCCTTAGCAGAAGACTGCAAAATGTAACAGGCAAAACAAAAATGTATTTTCAAGAGGAAAGAAGACTTACATAAAGGAGACAGGATAAAATAAATTAATTCAATCTTTAAAACACATTGAATCTTTTATTTTATTTTCATCTTAAGTCTGTCAAATATTTAGCATTTGCACTTAAATTAGAAAACTTGTACTTTATTTCCCACCCCCCTTTATGCACCATTTGTACTTTGCTCTTTTTCTAATATTATAGACCCCATTAGTTGAAAGAGGAAAAGATATGCAGAAAGAAGAACCATGTGTGTTCAGATATTTAGGAAAGGCTGGAATGTACGTCACCTAAATCTTAAGTGGGGGTTGGGGAGACGGCTCAGTAGAGGAAACGCTTGCCTGGTGAGTCAAAGAAAACACTAGAGATATATACATTGTTTTTTGGAGGGAAGTCAAATCAATTCTATGAAGGAAATAGATTTGTCTTTAAGTTAGTCCAAAGGGTTAAATAGTACTAGTTACTATCCCTCCGTAATGTGAATATTCTAAAATGAACTTGCCTGAGTTCAATCCTCGGTTCCACCAAAAATAATAATAATAATAATAAAAATAAACAAATCTTAAGTGGAAAAGATTATGTATGTAAACATATTCAAATTTAATAGAAGCTACCCATAAAAGCCTTAAACAGAACTGGATCATTGAAAAAAATAATAGAGAATGCTTTCGGAAGGTGTCTGACTAGGAAAAACTCCATTAACGCAATGAAATCAATTCTTAGAAGGAAAAATGAACAATAAAAGACAAGGGAATTGTTCAACCCAAAACCTAGAAATGCAGGATATTTTAAAAGAATAATTTTATAATTAATTTGCCCCACAGCAAGTATTAGAATTATGTGATAGGCCTTTAGAGACTAAATAAAGCATGTGATTAATTTCTATAGGAAGAAATGCCTGTGTTGTGCTGCAAAACATTTAGCCAAAGAAACATTGGAGATATATACATTGCTTTTTGGAGGGAAGTCAAATCCATTCTATAAAGGAAATAGATTTGTCATTAAGTTAGTCCAAATGCTTAAATATTACTAGTTACTACCTCTCCCTAATGTGAATGTTTTAAAATTAAAGATATTCATGAAATACTAAGGATCATTTAATTATATGTGTCTTCCTTAATAATTAGAATAAAGAGGTATGTTAGTTTTGATTAGGTGACCTTGTATGAAGGGTCTCTTTCTGTCCAATTATCTCTTTCTGTCCAATTATCAGGCAAACTCTTCAAGTGCACTGAAAGATTCAATACACAAATCCCTTAAAAGACTTCTGGTATTGATTTGTGTCTCTCAAATGACCAGTGAAGTTGAACATTGTTTCATATATTTATTTGCCATTTGTAGTTCTTCACGTGAGAAGTGTCTATTCATTTCAGATGCTCATTTTTGGATTAGGTCTTTAACTTTGTGGGATTCTCATGTTCTGGAGTTCTTTATGTAGTCTAGATATCAGTCTTTTGTCTGTGAAACAGCTGGAAAAATTTGTTCCCCAATCTGCAGGTTGTTTCTTCATTCTATTTCTTTTGCTGTGCAAAAGCTTTTTGTTAAGATGAGATTCCAGTTGTTGATTCTTCATAATATTTCCCATGGGATCACAGTTTTGTTCATAAAATCTTTGCCAATGTCTTCAAGAATTCTTCTACCTATTCTTTTCTATTTTTAAAAAAGAACTAAAAGTAATTTTAAAATATTAGAAACAATACAGAATTTCACTAAACAAGGTGACAGGAATTCAACAATGGTTGTTATATTGCATATTGCTGTCTTCAAATTACAAGTTCCAATTAGCAGAAATAAGCATGCACAATTGGTCAAAAAATTAAAAAGATAAAATTAAGCATCAACTATTCTGTCAACAGACCTGTATTTTTCCAGAAGAACTGAAAATACCTATTTTATCTTCCACCACATTTAGCTTTTCTGTTTTATATTTAGCTCGCTGATCCATTTTGATCTTAGTTTAGTTCATGGTGAGAGACTGGGTCTAGTTTTAGTTTCAGCATGTGAATAGCCAGTTTTTAGAGCACCACTTGTTGAAGAGGCTGTCACCAGTGAAGGTTTAGGCCACTCTGTCATTGGTAAGGTGGATGAGTATATGCACAGTGGTTTCTGCATCTTCTAATCTGTTGTACTGATCCTGAGGCATGTTTTCTTAAATTTTGTTTTGTTATTGGGTTTTGGGTGAAATGAGAAGAATTAAAGGCATCATAACAGAGCAATGTATGTGCACCCATATTTATAGCAGCATACTTTGTAATACCTAAATCAAATTGTGCAGGCATGTGTAAAAACAACATTATATCTCTGGTGTGAGAAACTAAAAGTGTAAATAAGGACAAAAATGTATAACATATTGTGAATTATGAATAAAATGTACAATTGAAAAGGGAAACTGGAAGGGGGAAGAAAGAAAAGGAAAAAAGAAAAAAAGAGAAAGATGGAGACAAAGCTTTTGTAAGTAAGGAGGAGTAGGGTTTCAGGGAAGATGAGACTGGAGAAAAAGAAGAATCAAGCTATATCATGTACAGGTACAAAATCCTTATGATACATACTCCCAAACCTGTTATACAGATTTAATGCAATCCCAAGCACAACACCATTAGCATACATCACAGATTTAAAGAAACCATTCCTAAAATTCATCTGGAACCAGATGAGACCTACAATAGAAAAGCAATCCTGGATAGCAAAAGTTAAGACAGCAGGCACCATGGAACAGATTAGAAGATGCAGATGCAACTACAAGCACACTTAGCCACTTTATCTTTGACAAAGACGCCAAACATGTTCATTGGAAGAAAGATAGCCAAGATAGCCTCTTTAACAAATGGTGCTAGAAAAACTGGCTTTCCACATGCTGAAGACTACAATTAGGCCCATATCTATCACCATGCACTAAACTACAGTCAAAATGGATCAAAGATCTACATATTAAAAAGAAACTAAATATACTAGAGGAGAAAGTAGGTAGAAATCTTGAAGACACAGGGTAGGCAGAGTTAATGAACATAGACCAAACAGCATGGAAAATACTTCAAAGAATCAAAGACTGGGATTTCATCATAATAAAAAGTTTTTGCATAGCAAAATAAATCACCAACAGAATGAAAAGAAAACCCATGAATTGGGAAAAAATTTAGCCCACTGTCCCTTAGACAAAAGACTTTTATCTAGAACATATAAATAACTTTAAAAGGTCACACCTCCAAAATTCAAAAATGGGCATTTGAGATGAATATACACTTCTAAGATGAAGAAATACAAGTGACAAATAAATGTATGGAAAAATATTCAATATCAATGGTCATTTAAGAAATGCAAATTAAAACAACACTGAGATTCCATCTCACACCAGAAAGAATGGCTGTCATGAAGAAGTCAATCAATAACAACTGTTGGTGAGGCTGTAGAGAAAAGAGAGCCCTTCACTGTTGGTGGGAGTGTAGCCTGCTACAACAATTATAGAAACCAGTGTTGAAAGCCCAGAGAACAATAAAATTAGAGGTCCCATTTCACCCAGCCATCCCTCTCCTTGGTGTTTTTCCAGAATTAACAACATCATACCAGAGCAATATATGTGCACCCATGTTTACAGTAGCATAATCTGTTATAGCTAAAGCTTGAAAACAACCCAAATGCCCATCCAACTAAGGAATGCATAGAAAAGATGTGATATTTGTACATGATGGATTATTACTCAGCTATAAATAATGATAAACCCGACCATTTTATAGGTAAATGGGTGCACCTAGAGTCCATTCTCATAAGTGAAATAAATCAGGCCCACATGTATAAATATCATATTGTCTCCCAAGGGTAAGAAATTGAAAAAGAGTAAAGAAGATCCTAAAGGCAAAATAGATATTGTGAAAAGGAATGAAACTGCTCAAAAGGAAAAAAACAACTGGCATGGGGGAAAGGAGAAAAGAAGGAAGAAAAATATATATCCTAAGCTACTTGTACTACTATTTCTATTAGTTCATTGGAAGTAACAGTTAGTGCTTTCGTTGTCTGGTCAGTTTAGCACCCCTGTCTCTGATAATCGGAGCAACTACTTGGAAGGTAACAACATGCAGTATAATAAGCATTGTTAATTTCATATCATATTGTTTTGGAATCAGTATTGTTTTTATAGTTCTTTATTCTCTTTAGAATAAAAATATTAAAATAACAAAGACCCTATGATAAATCTGATTATTGTGTATATCTAGAATGTACCAATATAATTAATTAATTAAAAATTTAAAAAAATAAACAAGAGCCTTCTGGTAACATGTTGGAATGTTTGTTCCAAATAAGATAATTTGCTTCAGGAAAATCTTCCTGGATTCTGAGAAAATAAGCTTATTTATCACTACTGAATTGCTACAGGAAGGCCAAATAAACAGAGAAATATTAATATACTTAGTGCTGTTATACAGAGGAAAGTACAAATTGGAATTTGGTGTCACACTAATTTCACTAGGTGACCTTTATTAAGGTACTCTTTAAGATGTTTGTTTATATCTGCATTATAGCATAAAAAGCATTCCTTTCTCAGAAATCTCTACAATTACAGATATCTTTATTTGAACAGGGAAAGGTCATTTTTCGACACTCATTGGTGTTCTGTGCATCCCAAAGCTCCTCCCACCCACTTAGGTGTTTGTTATGGCCCTACTCAGTATCCATTTCTCTTGGTCAGCTCAGGCTGCTGACCCAAACAACACAGAATGAGTGGCCTCAGCTGCAGATATTTACTCCTTATAGTTCTGGAGGCTGGAGCTCCATGAACAAACTGCCAGCCCTGTCTGCTCCTCCTGCAGACCCCCTTCCTGGACTTTCCATGGATGTTCCCATGTGGCAATGTCACATGACAGAGGAAGATCTTCCTCGTGGCTCTTCTTATAAAGACACTAATCTGACCTCTTAGTCCACCCTCACCACCTAATCCCTTCGCAAGGACCCCACCACAAACACTATGCCATCACACTGGCAACCAGGGCTTCAGTGGATGAATTTTTGAGGACATGAACAGTTCCAAGCAGGGCTCAATCAAAATAAAATAAAACAGACTACTCAATGCTTGACTTGCAGAATCAGTCTTGTATGTTTGCTTACTTATGCACTTTAAAATTATGTGTCATATAAATAACAGTATTCATGGTTTTCTTCCTTCTAAACTTCACCAAAAAGTTATCCAATTCAATTTTAACACTACCTCTTCATTATCTTAGACTTCTTAGTTATGCAGTTTGATCATCCAGCCTGTATCATCTGTGCTGTTTTCTGAGATACTTTTACAGGAAATTTAACTTGCCATTACTCATTTGTAAAAGTGACAATGTAACAATTTGTTGCATTGTTTTCAAAATTGGTCTTTAAGTGTGTCATTTATGGTAACACTCAATATTTCATATAGGTGGGTGTAACAAGTTAATATGTATTTCTAGTCTTCTCACTTTTTAAATCTCAGTTTATCATGCATTCTCTATAATAATCACAAATTAGCATTGTGATTGTTACAAACTGGTGAGTATTCTTCCATATCTGACTTAATTCCTATTAATCATTCAGAGAACAAAGAGTAATTTAGGAGAGCACTACACATACTCAGAAACCAGAAAAATTAGAAATTTTAGGTATTTCTGAAGCAAGTTTCAATTTAGACCTACTCTCAATTTTCTTTTTCCTCTTTCTCCATTCAGTACATAAATATGGATTTTTCTCACCCCCTGCTTGTTTCATAATCAGCAAAAAGAAAAACAAACATAATCCAAAGAGATGCAATTATAACTATCAGATTTACTGGAAAATAGTTTTCAGAGCACTACAGAAAAAAGTCTAGATTCATAATTTACAGATCTGGATTCAAACTCTGTCTTCGACTTGCAGACACAAGGGAGTCTTGACTAAGCCCTTTTACCTCTCCAAACCTCTTTCTCTTATCTCAAAATGGGGGACAAACCCAAAATTCTAAGATGCTTTGCAGAGAAAATGGATAATTTTAATTCTAAAAATTAAATTCTAAGATTCTTTGCAAAATTCTAAGATTTTTTGCGGAGAAAATGGATAATTATTAAGACCCTGTTGCAAGAAAAGTGCTAAATAATACTACTTCTAAATTCTGAAGCTGATAGAAAACAATAATTAAAGCTTTGGCTAATTCCTGCCCCCTTTAGAATTGATTACATGGCTCAGATGCTTAATCTGTAATACTTGCACATTTCTGAACATTTTAGTCTTTCTAAAAAATAAAATTAACCAAGCTGATTTTGAGTTTGAAAAAGTGTCTATTGAAGTGTTTCACTATGATAGTATTTCAGAGCCATTTCCATTACCCATTTTTCATATTAGGATAAGAAGAGTGAAATTTACTGATGTTTTCCTAACCCATGCTTGCCTACTGTGTACAATGAATAGCTAAGCAGAACATTAGCAGAACATTTCCACTGCCAAGTCTATCAGGGAGGATTTCCCACCTCTGTGACAGAGAGGGATGCACAGTTAAAGACAATACATTTATTTAGTGGATAGGAACGTCTTTCAACTAGAAAAAAAATAACAATCATCTGCAGTACTTTAAATAGCAAACATCTGTTTCTCCCAACATTCTTCAAATACTGAGTTTCCTGATTAGTTGTGTAAGAACTGTACTTCTGAAAGACATAATGAGGCAGTTTAAGGATGAGCTTTCAATGATCTTCCAAGCTAAGTGAAGAAAAATGCACACAATCCTGGTAAGGATAGTTAAGACACATCTACATGCCTCCTAATATGAACAAATAATAATTCTTACAACAGTTTACAGTCATATTGAGGGTTCAATTAAATACTGCAAGCAAAGGAGAATGGTACAGAGTGATGAACGGGAAACAGATAAATGCAAATATAGTGTTGTGGTTTTATATCATGCCAACAAAATCCATGAAGCTATTAAAGCAGTCTTTGCTTGGCTAAGCCAAACAGGAAAATTTTCAGTGATGACTGAGGCACTCTTATAAGCAGTCCACAAATGTATGAATACATCATGAAGTAAGCTCAAGGAGTGCGCATGCACACACATCTAAAGGCAACTACCTTTAAGGTAAGGGGGAGATTTTTTTTTGGCCACATCAACCTTCCTCTGATTAAGTGTGCATAGTATAAATATTTCCAAATTACTTATTCATTTTATTTTTTACCCATAATTATTTCCCTGCTCTATAGTTTTAAAATTTTATTACAGGGGCCAGCATGATAGCTCAGTGGACTAAAGAGCTTGCTTAGTTAGGCACAGACCAGGGTTCAATCCCTAGCATGCTGTGATAGCCCCACCCCCAGGGTATGCTGAGATGTTGATTGAGACTGGGCATGGTGGTGTGCACCTGTAATCCTAGTGCTTGGGAGGCTGAAAACAGGAGGATCACTATGAGTCCGATTTGTGTAGTAAGACTCTGTAGACCCTGTACTAAATACATAAATAAAATAAAATATTACCACAGAAGAGAAAAAAGAATAGCAACTACAAGGAAGGGAAATATGGGCCTCCTGAACGGTGACAGTTAAAGGCCCCTTACATTTTTCAGTGAAGCCAGTATTTGTTGAGAATCTATTATAACCAGACCTTACAATGGGAGAAGAAAATTCAGGGAGAATCCAGAAACTTAATTCAGAGAGCTTTAAGGAACTCAGAATCCATTCACAGATTAAAAACAAACAAATAAGGAAACATAGAACATTCAACATGATCAGGATCACAAATAGAGTATGTGTAATGACGAAAGTATTTCTAGAACATAGATAAGAGAGTAATTGCTTCTGTTAGGAAGAGAATGGGATAAAAATTAGTATTCATGTAGAGTTGGACTTGAACTCTATGTGTGAGTAAAGATAGCAATGAGTATTAAGGACACCATCTCTTCAAATTGCAAAAATGAGCATAACTTCTAAGAAACCAAAACATTTATTCAATATATCTCTTTAAACTCCTATGGCTGTTTCATATATACTGATGAATTGACTTCCTAGATCTGTAGTTAGGTTAAAAATATATTATAGTGTCCTATTATTTATATAAAGAAACAAATGTACACCTACATGTAGATGATGCACACTCATATACAAATATAGACTTCTAGAGGCACACATTTGTTTGAAAGGATATAAAAGGTATTGGTAATACTTGCTGTCTGAGACAGGATTCTGAGAAATCTCTGTCCTTTCTGTTTCAGTTTGAGCCATTAATTCCCATGCATACTCATTCAAATAAATTAATCAATTTCTTAAAACACAATCCTTTGTATAGCTGTCCCAACTGGTAAGTATCAAATTTCACTCAGAATATTCTCAGGGGTTTAAAAACCATTCATTATGTCAAACTTACTTCTTAAAGGAATTAACATTTAAGTCTCAGACCATAAGATTGTGGCCAAAGGATTTCTCACATTTTGGCACCCTCAAGTAACAAAAGTTAATTAGGAGTATTGACAGAAAATATTGTGTTTCTCCTTCAGGATGCTGACATAGTATGAACTCAATAACAAGACAATTAGTCGATATGATAGATCCAGTGAAAGAAATGGACTAGTTGCTTTCATGACAATACATAGTGAATTTAGACTCCTTGCTTTTACTTGCTGTCTTATTTCCTCATTTGGTGTTTTTTGTCCTCTTCTTACAAAATATTTCCTTTACCTATTTGCCTGGTTTGTATCTACCTTTAACACTTGCCTGAGTTCCCCTCTATCACTGGCAATCCTATTGCTAAAATCACTGCAAGTTTAGTATTAACCAAGCAGTAAAGTTTCAAGTATATTAGTTTTGACTCTCCAATTGAGTTGTAAATGATATAAATGGCATGTAAGTTTATGAAAACAGATATTATCTATAGACACAAAATGGGTACTAAGTCAATAAACAGTACATCACCATAGTAATGACCTAGCTTAGGGAAACCAAAAGTGGTAATTACATTTGTATATTCACCATTCACACTGTGCACAACACAAGAGCCAGGACTTCCAGGCAAAGGTGGTGACAGTGGGTAAAATGGTGGACGTCTTCCACAAAATAGGAAATAGAGTTCCTCCCTCTTTTATTGACTGGGATAAAATTAAATGATTGCTACTGTACATGGATAACATAGCTTATGGGGTTGTAACTTTAGTCCTCAAATCTGAAGGAACATATATACTGGGAATTCACAGCTGTAAAAAATGAAATCTCTTAGTGCCATGAACAAATTTGTCCAATGTAAGAGAGACCTATAAAATATTAATATGTAGATATTTTCATAAAGGAAATATTAATAAGGTCCTTGTGTGAAATCATAAGCTTTGCTGTAAGCTTTTCCACTTTATTTATTTATTTACTTTTATTTTTTTGGTGGAACCAGGGATTGAACTCAGGCACTTGTGCTTGACAGGGAAGTGGAATAAGCCATCTCCCTGGCCCTCACAGCTTTTTCACTTTAAACTGTGAACAAATATTTATTTTTCTTCCACTTTTTAGCACTGATTCTAAACTTTATCCACTTCTACTATGTTGAAAGAAACTATCCTAAGAAATAAGAAACAAAAAATTATTAAAGATATGAAGGACCATTCTTGGGGCTACATTTTTGTCAGTGTGCAGGAATTGGTTCCTGAAGGCATGCACTCAGAGTCTACTGCTTTGAAAAACTTCACAGTGAACTGAATTCAAAAGTCCAGAGGACACCAAGAGCTGTCAACGCTTGTTAAGCATGAGTCATAGTGACATCTTGGGTACATCTTCTAGAAGTAACTGAAGACAGAATGACAATGTCGTGTGTTCCGGCAAAGTCTGGTATAATATCATCACGCTCAGACACCAGCAGTGTACTGCACTGAGGCTCGTCTCCAATTCACTTGGTTGTATACAGCTAGCAGGGAATATCTGTTCCTTTCTGCTAGGCATATGTGGAATCTGCAGAAGCTCCTACCGAGTGAAAGGTCGTGCTGAGTGACACCTTCATACCCCAAACAGAAGGGCAGGTGCACACACTGCCCAATAATCCCATGTTTAACGAACCAAGCAGGAGCTCCTGCATCTCAGCCCTTTGGCTAAGATCTTGTGTATAAAACTCATACAAGAGTTGTAAAAGACTTAAATTAAATATCAGTACCTAGATGAAATATGATATATTTCTCCCGCATTTTCCCTCACAGATCTAATTAAAAACATAACCTTGGCATCAAAACCCAGAACAGTCATTTCATTAAGAAAAGCAATTACAGTGGCCTGTCACCAAAGGAGCGGAGCTCTGCTGCCTCCGGATAGCTCTTTCCGCCCTTGATTCTCTGTGCTTTGGTTCACACTTGGCAACCTGGTTCCATGCTGTAGTTTCTGAATCACTAGAAATCTCACAGTGGGACGCTGCACTAGGGCTGTCCCTGGAGTCCTCGTTTCACATTCCACAGCCCAGTCACACACCAGGCCATGCCTCAGAGCACAAACTCTATCTGCTGCCTGCCACCTCTGCTGGCTTCCAACCGAGGCCACCCACAGGTCTCCCCCTCCATCTGGACACAGATGGTTTTCAATGTTTAGACAGAAAAATAGGTTCTTTGCTCTCTTGCACCAATAGAATGCACACTTAAGTACATATAATGATTAATTGAGAGCTAATGAGAACCATTCAACCACAAAACAGCCAGGAAACACAATCATTTAAAGAATATATGGTAATATATAGACTGCCTGTAAAAATGTAAACACCAGGAAAAGAAAAATTTGTATAAATATTTTAATACTAAATTTATTCACACGTCATGCAATTAATAAACATTATGGTCTCTACAACTACAAAAGGTGTTCAAAGTGGTAGCCATTAGCTTCTAGACATTTATTAGTTCAGCAAAATGCTAAGGTGTAGACCCAGCCCTAGCCCAGGTCCGGTGAGTGTGCGGAGAGTTTCCTGCTACCCTGCGCCGGCGGGACCAGTCCCAGCCCAGGCGCAGCGTGGGCCGCCCCCCACCACTCTGCAGTGCCTCCCCCACCCCACCCGCCAAGTAGGATTTTCTGCCCAGTTCCGGGAGCCCCCAGACCCAGTCCTAGCCCAGGTCCGGTGAGTGTGCGGAGA
>NW_004524633.1:13495198-13502436 GCF_000260255.1 Octodon degus
GAATATATGCAGTGTATTATTTGTTGAAACTGTACTTCCGATTTGATTTGAAACTGTCTCATTGCTATATGTTTATCAATAAAACTGTAGAAAAAAAATAAAATAAAAATAAAATAAAAAAAAATGCTAAGGTGTGTGCACACTTCTTTCGGCTGACTCTGTATATTCCCCTGAGGTAGGCATGTTTGTCTAACTTAGATCTATGGTAGCAAAAATAAAAGTGTTGTAGTTTGGTTCTAGAATGTTCCCTGAAGGCTCATGTGTTGAAGACTTGGTGATGCTATCCACAGGTGCTAGAAGTTTTAGGATGCAGGCTCTCATTGGCAGAAGAAGGTAACTGGGGATACACCCTTGAAGGATATAGTGGAACCCCAGACCTTTCTCCCTCAATCTCCATCATGTGCTCCCACCATGATGCTGGGCATTCTCATAGATGCAAAGACAACATGACCAAGAAAACATGGAGTGAGACCTCTGAAACCACAAGCCAAGATCCATCTTTTCTCCCCATTCATTTTTTACATCAGGATTTGACACAAATAGTTTCTCCTAAAGGACAGGATATAGGTTTATTGCAATCACAGTGAAGGGTCAGATGCCTTCATGTGAAATAGATCATTAAGGATACTACTATCCAAAAGTACCCAAAGGGAAATGGACATTCTGTGCAGCCTGTCTCCCCCCACCCTGAACCACCAATTCATTAAGCAATTGTGTTCTGTGGCAACTACTGCTGCTCAGATATTACATGATAATATATCTCTCCTTAATTCCTACCAGATCCCCCTGCCATAAAATGTCTCAAATCCACATCACTTCTTTCAGATTTCTCCATGGTACAATATGATCTACTCAGCTTAATTTCCAACGTGTATTTCATCTTAGTTCCCATCTCGCCCTTCTAGAATATGGTGGGATGTAACATGCACTCATGTTCTGTGACCCACACAGAGGAGCCCCACCTAGGGCCTTCCCCTTGGGAGCACCTGATGCCCAGCTGTGGAGATTGTAGTCCCTAATCCTGCCTATTCAATGTCTTCATAAACACCAAAGATAAAGTCACAACTTTCCAAGACACCTGACCACCCACAGACTGAGCAAGATGGATTTATAAAAGTGGGGTCATTTCAGAGGCCCTCAGGCCCTTGAAGGAGCGATCCCTACTCCAGCTCCCTGCAGTGTGGGCTGGAGCTCTGTGGGGCTACAGAACAGAGCAATTTGACGATTCTGCTGTGCAATCCCACTTCCTTCCCTTCCTCCCACAAGTGTGAACCTTGATTAAAACTCTGTACACCAAACTCCATGCCAGCAGCTGCTTCAAGGGCACCAGTCCTTCCTAGCACGGGACTCCAGGAGTCCCTTTCTCTTCTTCATTCCCCTGCTTATCACAATCTTCTCTCCTTCAAGGTCCAATGTGAATGAGTCCTTCAAGAAAACATTCTTGATCCTTCTAGGCAGGAATAATTATTCAATTTTGCTCATTTTACTCTGTCTCCTGGAGTTACGCTTACATCTTGATTTAGCAAGTGATTCCTTTTTTGTAATATTCAAGTTGGTGGGTTTAAGTTATCAAGAACATATGGTATGTCTTACTCAATTTTGTCTGCCCACAGGGCACAATGGAGAAGAGTCACAGATGAAGAAATGACCTAATGCATGATCTGGAATCCACCCAAACCTCTCCTTTTTTCCTCTCCATAGACACTGAGATGCGTCCATCCAATATTTCACTCATGATATTCCCTACACAGCCCCAGTTCCCTCCACTTTTTGGTCACAGGTGACATCTAGTTTCCTATTTCTGCCGTAGCCAAGGAAACCTGTTCTGCACTACCCCTGTCCTTAAGCCGCCACGGTTTCCAATTAACTCTGCCAGTCCAATTTTAGGGACCACTGCATTACTGAGGGTGCTCTTGCTGAGGCCAGATGACTCGCATGTTGCTAAATGCAGTGGCCACTCCTCAGCTTCCGTCCTGCTCACCCCTCGAAATGCTCATCTCAGTTGGCCACTGTACAAATATGTAAATGAATAAATAAAATGGAAACCCTTCTCGCAACCTTTCCTCTCTTAGCTTTTACAACATTGCATCCAACTGGCTCTTCTCTAACTCACTGGATGCTCCTTCTATGTCTTTTGCTGGTTCTTTGACCTCTGCTCAGCCTCCAAATATTCTCAAGCCCAGGCTTTTGTCCTTGAACCCCTTCCTCACCTTCACAGTGAGCTTACCTGGATATGTGATATATATTAATATCACTCACATGAATCCCCCCCTTATCATAGCTTTGCTTTTCACAGGTTCAGTTACCTGGGGTAAACCACGATCTGAAATGAATAGTACCAGAAATAAACAACTTGGAAGTTTTAAATTATGTGCTAACTGGAGTATCATGGTGAGATCTCACAGCAGCCTGCTACATCCCACCCGGGCTATGAGTTGCCCTTTTCTCTATCCTATCCAAGCTGTTTATGCTACCCACCCGTGATTTGCTTAGGGGCTGGCTTGGATCTCACATCAATCATTGCAACACGGTAGTGATTCTGTTTAAATAAGAATTATTTAACTATCGAAAGTTCCAACACTCAAGACTATGGTCCTGGCCATTCAGATATGCCAAAGAGAAACCAGAAAGTGCTTCCTTTAAGTGAAAAAGTTAAAAGTTCAAAAGATATTCTGGAAAAAAAGATCATAATCACATAATTTTTATTATAGTACATTATTCTAATTGGTCTATTTTATTATTAATTATTTTATTACAGTTATTGTTGTTAATCTCTTACTATCACCTAATTTATAAGTAATGCCTCACTCTTGTTCTTCACTGAGCTCCAGGCTCACTCACTGCTTCATCATGGAAGTGAAAATGGCTTGATTCCTCACACAAAAAATGTGTTCCTCCCACTACCTTTCCATTTGTAGTACTGGGGGGGGGGTCATCTTTAACTCCATTGTGCAGGTCATAAATCTGGTTATTTTCTTTGTGTTTTCTTCATTTCTTTCTTTTACTTCCTCACTTCTAACCCCATGGATAGGCCCTGCCACGTCTACGACCAGAACATGCCTTGAACGTTCTGGTCTCTGTCTCTCCGCCTGCACCATCCTCTCTGGCGCCTCCACTTCCTACTGCTCTCCCTGCTCCTGTCTTTGGGCTGTAGGAGCCTTTCTTCACTCATCAGGCAGAACAAATTCTGAACACATACCTTGAATTTGCTCAGACAGCTATGAAAACCCTACAATCACTTTTCTTTTGCACTCACTAGAGCACCTGCTCACCTGCTGCCCACCCACTCCCTATGATGGCACACAAACACAGGTTTCTTTATTCTCCAATATACTAAGTGTATGCATGTCTTTGAGACTAACTTCTACTTCCTATTTTGGATATGCTATGTCCTCGGTCTCTTCACGGCTGGCTTCTCTTTATCATTCAAGTCTCATTTCAATGTTCATCTCCATAGAAAAGTCATATCTGCCTGTCAAATCTAAATTTATGTTTCCTCTCCCACTGTTCAGCATTCTCACATGTCCCCATGTTACGTTCTTCTTGTTCTTATGTTCATTTCTCAAATGTCTACATAGTGTCTTCTCACTTCCAAGAGGATGAGCACCTTGTCTATTTTGCTTGTCAAAGTATCTCTGACACCTGGAAGAAACTGTGCATCTAACAAATGTTCAATAAATATTCAGTGAATGAGAATATATGAAAATTAATCTTTGGAATGGAAGCCACATAAGACACTTGACATTAAATCCAACCCCTCTCTTCCTTTGATCCTCACTGCCCTTCCCCTACTGAGCAATATAGTCTTCTCACTGTTCTGTTTCTTTAGTAATTTGTTAGCTCCTTGAAAACAAGGATATCCCATTTTTCTGCCAACTAACAGAACTCTTACTCAAAGTACATTATATGTGTTAGTTTAAAAAATAAAGGACAATGATCAAGAGGAGGTAGCAGTGTGACGTGCAGCCCATACATAAAAACAAACTTGACCTGGCAAGAAGGCTAACTAGTGACTTAGCACTCTGACATTTAAGAAAAATACTCACTATGTGTAAGTGAAGCCTACTTATGGGTTTGAACACCAGGACTTAAATGCTTTTGTTTAAAGCTCTTACTAAGACCCTCTCCGACCCCTACTCCATATGGTGCTTTTTGGTGTGACATAGTAGCTAAATTTTCCAAATAAGATGGTCACATAATAGGAAAAACAGAATTTCTGAGCTATTTGAATTACTAGAGTTTACTCCCACATACATCAGACTGTTTTAAATTCAATTCATTTCTAAGAAGTATCCTCAGGGGACATGTGTGTGGGTCCGAGTATGTGGGTCAAGTCAGGTCAAAGGTTTGCAGTTCTTGGCACAGAATAAATTTAGCTTATTTTGTCTTCCTTTACCTTCTTATGTCAAGGCAAAGTCATTAAAATGTCATGAATATTTTTGATCTGTGTTCTAAGTCTAGAAAAATAAAGTGCAAATTGCTATAGTCATCTCATGATGTGGAGACAGAGTCTACTTAGGCTTCTGTGGTGTTTTTAAATAGATAAACTTTCCTGAAAGAGGGATGTAAATTAGTAGAACCCTGACATTTTGAGCATTGTGCACTCTGGATCTCTCTCTTTCTCTTTTTCTCTTTCTTTCCCCTTCCTTCCCTTCATCCCTTAGTCTCTCCGCTATTTGTATGTCTTTAAAAAAAATTGTCTATTGAGGAAAAATGCATGAATAGACTTTTTTTAATGACATATAAATAGGCAAGAGACAGAGGGAGAGAGGGAGAGAGTGTGAGGGAGAGAGAAAAAGAGAAAGAGAGAGAGAGAGAGAGAGAGAGAGAGAGAGAGAGAGAGAGAGAGAGAGAGAGATCCAGAATACACAGTACTAATAATTAGGAAAACGTAAAGTAAAACCACGGTGAGATATGATCTCACACCTGTCAGATAGCTATTACCACTGGACAAAATATAACCAATATTGCAAGGATATGGAGACAGGAAACCCCTTGTCCTCTGTTGGCAGGAATGTAAATTAGTACACATACCCATTAGGGGAAACTACATAGGGGTTTCTCAAAGAATAGAATTATCACGTGGCCCATGACCCCCCCCCCCAGAGTATCCACCCAAAAGCTCTGGAGTCAGCTGTGGAAAAGCTGTCTCTATCCCAGCATGCACTGCAGCACTATTCACACAGCCAAGTTAGGTAATCACACCAAAGGTCCATCAGCAGCCGAGTGGATCAAAGAGCAGTATGTATACACACTAGGATACTATTCAGTCTTTAAAAGGGAGCAAATTTTGTTATTTTCTACAACAAGCTGGGTACCAGAAATAAATCTGCATGTTCTAATTTCTATGTAGAACCTAACACAAACTCACAAAACTAGAGTAGAAAGATAATTTCCAAGGCCAATGGTAAGTGAAGTAAGAAAATAAAGGTTATTTTTAAAATTTATTGCAAAATGTGGTGAATATGATTACTAATACATTATTGTACATTTCAAAATTGCTAAGAGTAAGTTCTAATGTTCTTACAATAAAAATGTTGAGTATTTGTAACAACAGAGATGTTAACCACCTTCATTTAATTATTCCACATTGTATAGATTTAATTATTGTATATCTCACCATATTATTTTATATACCATAAGTAAATACAACTATGGATTGTCAATTCATAACAAGTTTTTAAAAATATTCATATATGCAAGATAATTAAGATAGTTCTCCAGTACAGCTAGCCTCTTAGTTCATTAAAAAGAAAGTTTTGTGTTAATATTAATAAGGAAGATATCATGCCTGTATCTTCCATTTTTAATAACTAGTAGGAAGACAACAAATTGCAACATATCAGCTATTGCAACTGTCCTATTAACCTGTTTTGAAACTCAGTTTTGTTGTTACATTTATTTTCGCTTTAAAATAATAAAGTAAATACAATAGGTCTGTAGAACCATGTCCTGTTTTTAATAAAAGACTAAAGTTAAAAAGAAAGAAGCTTCAAATTTGCATAGCAGGGAATACATAGCCCCATCATTTACAAACAGAATGCAATCAGAAGTCAGTCCTTTAACCAGCGATACAATGAAGAAAACAAACAAAGCCGAGCCAGCCCCGTCTCTCACCCCCCACTGTGTACTGAATACGGCCTCTGTCCTCTGAGAGAACCCCCCAGTCCTGTAACAAGACACACGGTCACCAAAAACTGAAGAGAAATTCCATGCCACATGCACTGTGCACCGAGCCTGTGGCCACAACACAAACTGCAGGATTTCAAAGGAAGAAAGGGACCCTTCAACCAGAGAGGTGAGAAAGAAGACTGCCACTGTGTGCGAGGGAGCTGCTTGCCCCAGGCTTGAGACTACAGAAAGTAACTCTTCTTCCTGTTATTTAAATTCTGAAATTGGGCTGGGGAGGTAGCTCAGTGGTCTAAGCATCTGCCTGGCAATCGCAAGGACCCAGGTTCGATCCCCAGTACCACATGCCATGCGGCCCCCCAGAACCTTGGGTGACCCGGCTGGCCACAGAAACCAAGCGTGGTGGTGCATGCCTGTAATCACAGCTCTGGGGAGGCTGAGACAGGAGAATCACTATGAGTCCAAGCTGCACAGCAAGACCCTGTACTAAATAAATAAATTCAAAACAAATAATTGTTTAAAAAACAATAAACTCTGAAATCAACACATAATTAAGGCAGCAATGAACACAGAGACTCAGAGGCTGAAGTTCCAAGTGTAGCAAACCCTGACTATATAATCATTTATTAAAGGATCTCAAGAGACTTGCAAATGGTCCAACAGCTTTGCACCTCCAGGCACTCTTCAGGCTGGAGCAGCAGGTCAACTTGATGCGAGGACCTTGCTCTGTTGAACACAGGCTGGCAGAGCCCAGCGCCACTAGACATGCACGCGTGCGGCGCCCCCTGTTCTGACAACACACTCATCAAGCCACCTTTTGGTAATTAGGTTTCTCATGTAGCCTGCCTAAAGGGAATAATGTGCAGGCCAGGCCAGCTGCAACACCAGGTCTGCTCAGCAATTACATCTCTCAATGTAAATGACTTTATTGACATTCTGATTTTATACATTGGTCTCTTGTGAGCTTGGTTAGTGTGGCTCGCCATCCCTGGGTTGGAATAATTACAGGGCATTGGCAAAATAAATTTTCAGATTCCCCAGGAATGTTCATGGCTGATGTCTGGTTTGGCTCCATGGCAAATGCATTCAAATGGGGGAGGGAGGGAGGG
>NW_004524633.1:13502536-13522356 GCF_000260255.1 Octodon degus
AGAGAGAGAGAGAGAGAGAGAGACAGAGAAAGACAGAGACAGAGACAGTTGAGAGAGAGGGAGAGAGGGAGAGAGAGAGGGATAGAGAGAGAGCTGAGAGAGAGAGAGGAGAGAGACAGAGAGGGAGAGAGAAAGCTGAAAGAGATGGGAAGAGAGAGAAATGAGAGAGAGTGGGATAGAGAGCTGTAATGATTTAAAGATTTGCATATCATGCCAAGGGATCTTAAAGTAATTCGTCAGCAGTGGAAATGTATTGGTGAAGTTAAGATGAGGAAAATGACCTGCTCAAAACTGTTACAGATGTACTACACAAAGCTCTACTTAGTGGAATTCATAGTTTAATTAAAGAGTCAACTAAGGAAGCAAGGAATTACAATGCAGTCTACAGAACATTCTGGAAGCTCAAAGGCAGGGTACCTGAAGTTCACCCAGAGGCCATCAGGAAATGTTGCGTAGAAAAGAGAACTTACAAGATTTTTTTTTTTTACTTAAATGTCCCTCCAAAAATTTATTTTTAAATACATTACTTAAACATATAAATACTTCAGAGAGTGTCAGAAGGGTACTTCTAAGTCTGCCAGATAGTTCTACCGAAAGGTGCCATAGGCGTCCTGAACCCAACACTACGGAACCTGCACTCTGGAGGCTACCTGCCCGTTGGCCGGCTCCAGCTCCTTCTCACGTGCTCCCTGCCTTAGTGAACATGACCACAGTTGCTATTTCTTAGGCCTAGCTTACTGGTCTCTGCCTTCTGACCGGCTGACTGCAACATGCAGTCAGTCCTGCAGCCTGATGAATTCTGCCGTCCCCTTTACCATTTAGCTTTGTCCTGCCCCAGGAGCAATGCCTTAGTCCAAGCTTTAATAATTTCTCAGCTCAGTCAGAGGGCTAGGCTTCTGTGTGGTCCTCTGTCTGCATGCTAATCAACCTCTACCTTCTCCAGTCTATTTTTCAATTTCGTGCATAGGATGGCAGTTCTTCAGCTGTTTAACCAATCGATATTGTGTCATGAGCTTTTCTAAGCCTATAGAATGCTCTGGTGAACAAAACAGTGCTTGCTTCTCATGGATTGTATAGTCTAAATACCACATTAATCTTGTAAACAAAGAAACAAAGTGAGTTTCAGCAGTGATAAATACTACAAAATAAAAGCAATTAAATGATGTGGTAGAGAGTGAATGGGAAACTGGCTTGTCATGACGAGCTCCTGGCCACATACCCCGTATGTGCTCACAGCCACATACCCCGCTAAGAATTCGTTGACAATAAAGAATCCCTCTACGAAGGCCTGCCATAGAGCATTTTGGGAAATCCCTAAGACAAGCTCAAGATTAGAATATTCAAGAAGCAGCAAAAGGAAAGAGTAAAAGGAACAGTGGTAGGGAAAGACATGAGCATGTGAGGTGGAGGGCACTCGTGTGGGACCCATGGAATCTGAGTTTTAATGTAACTGTGACAGGAAGCTATGTAAGTAGAAGAGTGGCACCCATGTGGGCAGAATGGAGTGAAGAAAATCAGGAGGTAAAGGAAGGAGACCACTCTAGAGTCCTTTGCAACACTACAGTGCCATAAACAGCGTGACAGTAGGAAACGTGGAGAAGCAGATGGCTGGGGGATGTATTTTGAAACTAAGCCAGTAAGACTTGCTGGTGAATTAAATATAGGATATGAGAACAGGGGGAGGAGGAGGGAGAAGAACGAGAGGAAAGGGGATGAACAGAAAGGGGGGAGCAGGGAAGGAGGCAGTGTGATCAAGAATCGGATCAGAACGAAGCATGATGGATACTGAAGCTCTCTTTCTGAGATGGAAAAGACCGGAAAGAGCTGTGAGAGCTCTGAAGAGGGAGCAGGAATCAAGTGTTCTGTGGACCACACTAAGTTTGAATAATATTACCAACCCCACTGGAGATGCTGAAGGGTTGAATGCAGCTACATGAGAACAACAGAAACGTCATCAACAGAGATCAGGCTCTGACAGTTACTGACATCTAGAAAATATTTAGTCTCTGGCCTTGATGAGATTATGGAAAATCAGACAGGGTAAAAATGGGGCCAGATCCTGTTAGAGGAAGAGCTCTTTAACATGTGAGGGTGAGGAGCCAGGAAAGGGGACCAGAACATGGAGGCTGATGAGGAGAGGAGCTGAGGGAGAATTTGATGTCAAGAACTCCAAGAGAAAGAAGGATGCTACAGCTGAAGAGGCTGGTCACTGTGTCAGAGGCTGCTGCCTGCTGGAAGGCCCGGGTGACCTTCCCAGAATGAATCTGGAGAAAGTGGTGGAGAATAAGTCTCCACTAGAGAGAAAAGAGGGGAGAAAGGAAAAATAGCAAATAAGGGCAACCGAGATCTAATCAAGCAACTCCCCAGCCTGTGGCAATCAGAGGCTCCCCCTTAATCTCATGTGGTTTGAAGCAAAGCCCGTGCTTCCCACCTTAGGGTAAAATGCTTGTCATTATCTGGCTTTTGCTATATGGGTACATAATTTTATCACCCATGACAACCGTTCTTACTACGAGGAGTGCTGACAATGCTCCCAGAATCCTAGTAAGTATCTGCCTTCCCACTTCTGGCTCCTTCTGGCTTACCCTTTGCCATTTCTTGCATGAGGGAAAATTCTTACAAGGTATTTCACTGCCCTTTAAGAGTTGCCATCTCAGAAGGGCTCTGCCTTCCTGCCCCGTGACGCCCTCTCTCTTTAGGGTCTCCAGTGCCCCTGGGCATCCATACAATGTTTACTTCACTCCATTGCAGGCTGATTGCAACCCTTTCCCTCCCCAAGCATGAACGTACACAAAGGGAAGAGGAGGAATGTGAAACCTTGGGTTCATCTGTAGAAGGCCCATGTCCCCGGTACCTAGCAAGTCCCATGAAGCTGGGACAAAATACTGACACCCTCAGTCTAAAGGAGGAGGGGCTTATTTGGACTTCTGCTTTCTGTCCGAGGTTGGCTGGATGGAGGGAAGATTGGCAGACAGCAGAGCAGGAGACAGGCTGCTCACATCATGATGTCTTGGAGGGGACAGCAAAGGAGCAAGCTGTGGAGAGAGACACCCTGGTGACCGCTTCCTCATCTCCTACCAGCAAGTCAGCTGTGTGGCCCCGTAACCCAGTCACCTTCGACAAGAGTCACCCTCCTCCTGAGACACACCCATTTTTTGCTTAACGTTTTTCAGTAGGGAGCGTCCAGAGAATAAAGTGCTATATATATGGATGCTGGCTGTCTCTGGCAGTTTGTCGCATCCCTGCCTCTCCAGGATCCTCCTCCTCCCTCCTTCCTGATACTCATGCCCCTCACCACTCATGCAGCACTCGGTGTCCCGCTCACACCAACACAGTCCCAGCACAAGTGTGCATGGGCCTCCCTACTCTGACACATGCCACTGACCTTTCTGGGCAAGGCCTTAAGCACAAGCTCAGCGGTCACCCCTGCTGGGAAGCTCCTAGATTTCCCGTTCCCTCTTTGCCAACTCTGCACATGTTCATTTCTAGAGCTTCAGTCAAGAGCTCCATTAGCTGCCTGACCACATCCACCCCTTTATCATCTTCCTCTCCTGCTAACTTGCAAGCATGTAGAGCAGGAACTTAGCGCAGGGCATCTTCTTATTCTGAGTGTCTGGTGCAGTACCTGGCACACAAGAATGCATAGCTAGTTGGGAGCCAACGCGATACTTACGCATGTGCATCTGATTTATCTCACTTATGAGTATGAAAAGAACAGTTAATGCTTGAATGACTTTTTTTTCATTTTTGACCAATTTTGCATGTTTGTATCTGGTAATTTGAACAACTAATTTGAAGACAACAATATGCAACATAACAACCATTGTTGAATTCCTATCATTTTGTTTAGTGAAATTCTGTATCATTTCTAATTCTTCTGCTATTTTTATTCTCTTTGAAAAATAAAACAGAAAGAAGTACATAGCCAAAAGATATTTTTCTTTAAGTGCCCTAATATAAAGGCACATATGTATTTTAAGGTTGAGGAACTTCAACATCAGTAATCATTAGAAGGTAGTGACATTTGAAAATGTAAAAATAGAAATACAGAAGTATAATTTTTTCATATGGGAAACAAAAGGGATGGCTAGGAGTACAAAAGAAGTACTTTAGTCTGTATTTTCCTGTGGCACAGGAGTCACACTAATAAATAATTGATTGCTTTACACCATTTGCTCATTCTGAATGAGTATAAATGCCACTTTTATGGACCTTCTACTCCGTCTGACATTCGGAAGAGTCAGCCACTCAAGGCAATTATATATTTTTATTTCCTTTCATGTCCTGCCACATTTTGACACTTTTAAAGTTTTCAAACGAAGTGCTACAGACATTGGCTTTTTATTTCAAACTATTTTCCAAATCCAAATGGTTTTTCATTTCTTCAGACACTTTTACATGAGACTTACTTTTTTTTTTTTTCATTTTCTTTTTTTGGCGGAACCGGGGATTGAACTCAGACCCTTGCGCTTGCCAGGGAAATGCTTATTCCACTGAGCCATTTTCTGAGCCCAGAGACTTACATTCTTTTGCTTGAGCTTTGTGTGCTTTTCTTTCTACACCCTTTTCCTCATACTTCCCTATAGATATGAACCTGCTTTTCTAAGTGCCCTTTACAGGGACAAGCAGAGTGCCATCAAGCCCCAAAAGAAGCAAACCAGAGAGCTGTGTAAATCCAGGAGGTAGCGCTGGAATCGCATTAACTGAAGATGTCTTCCTGAGAACATCATTCAGAATTCCAAAGAGCAAGCAGGAGGCTCAGCATGAAGACCCCAGCCCCAGTGTCACAGAACCTCAGGACAGCAGAAGACTCAGGGCCCTTTAGTCACCCGACTCCCTGTGAGTGCACCCCGCCAAGGTATGCCTAACAACAGCCCTTCTCTTTCCCCTTGAACCTTCTCATGCTAGTGAGCTTATCAATGTCCAACGCTTCAGACAAAATCAAGTGCATTCCATTAAACTTTAGATCGTTTTACACCCTTCTCTCATTACAGTTATTTTCAGTACTGTGTCCCCTACCCATTTCTCTGGCACAACTGATGTGTTCTCCATCCATGCTGTGCTTGAAGGGGAAGAGGCCCTTGTGTAACATGAAAAGCTTTCATTTCTATTCCCCACCCTACACACTTGATGCCTTTTGTCCAGAAAGGATCTTGAAATGACTCACAGCACCTGGACAGAATTATTAAAATAGAAATAGAAAGTCAAAGTTCTGAAAAGAGACTCTGGAACCAAAGGCTAATACAGTTGTTGGCATTGAAAGTAAATAAGCAATGGGCTTCTACAGCCAGTATGGGGCGAAAGGAAGGAAAAAGAAAAGAAACACCATGGATTACACAATTTTCCTTATCTAACAGAAGAAAGCACAGCAATTTCCCTCTAAATGAAAATTTTTCTTAGTTCTCAATTATAGGAGAAATTTCTCATGTATCATTTTATGAAAGAGCTTTGATTCCTCAGGTTTCTCTGCACATGGGCTTCCACCCTGTGATGCACGGCCAGGAGGAGTGCTGAATAATGCTTCCATTTCTACAGCAGCAGTCCAACACCAATCAGTCTTCTATTTTACTTTTTAATTTAATTTTATTTTATTTCTGTTGAGAATAGTAGAAAAAGCACGAGGCCTGGAGACCCACATTTCACCAAGTTGCTGGGAAAACACTTCACCTAGCAGCATCAGCTCGTGTCACTACTGTGGTGTGACTGCTCCCACACACCTAGTGTGGCACAGATGGGAGGGAAGGAGACACTCATGTGAAGCCATAAAATGCATCCTCGGGAACTCAGAGAGGGCAAGGGGTGCAGAGGAGGCTGGCGGGGCTGCAGCGAGGGCTGGGGGGCTCTGCCTGCGCACTGATGAGACCTTGGCTCTTGGCAGCACGGCACAAGGTGCAATCAAAGCTGGCCCTGCTGTGAGAGGCAATGCAAAGAACTGGGGGTTCTCCCTTGTTTTTAATTAATTTGTAACCTAGGGCCTGCTAGGTAAATGCTGTGCCACTACACTCCAACCACAGCACCTCTCGTTTGTTCTTTAAATGCTCCAGTCTTGTCCTAGAGAGCATGACAGAGCGCACTGCCTAAAAACATGACTAACAAGGCTACAGCGGCTTCATGTAGCTATGTCCTGTACTTTAACACTTTCTCTGATCTTGGACCAAAGGTGAAGACACCTCCGCAGAAGGACCAACACACATTTGAAGACCTTTGTGGTGCCTGGGACACCCCAAAGACCATTATACCTGACCCACAGCATCTGATTTCTTCTTCCTAGAGGTTTTCAGAGTCATTCAGACTTCACTGGACTACTGGTTCCATCATTAAATTCCCAACAGTCATGAGTCATGTAACAGTGGGTATCTGCTCTGCAAAATGTGTCATGAGGAGATTTCCACTGGGGAAAAATAATAGTGAGGGGCTGGGGATATAGCTCAGTGGTATGGTGCCTGCCTGGCAAGCACAAGGTCCTGGGTTCAATTCACAGCACAAAAACAAAACAAAAGAAACAAACAAAAATCATAGTGTGTACTTCACAAACCTAGGTGCTATAAGCCATGATTTGCATGGGCTGCGTGGTGTACGAGTATGGCATAGCCTATTGCTCAAGGTTGTAAATCTACACAGTATGTTATTGAAGTGCACGCTGTAGGTAACTATAATTTAACAATGTCTGTGTAACTAAACATAGTTAAGTAGGTTTGTTTACCCTAGCATCACCACATACATGAGCAGTGTGTTGCACTGGGATGGATGTGACATCACTCATGACAGGGAGTTTTTACCTGTGGTATAATCTTAGGGGCCACTATTGTATATGTGGTCCATTGTTGACCAAAATGTTATGCAGCAGAGGACAGCGAATGAAGACGGAAATCGCTTTCTTTCCTACGTAACACCAGCCAGCCCTAACCCTCTGTCTTCCCCATATGGAAGAAAGCCACACTTGGAGTCCATATTTCCTCTGCCCAAATATGACAGCTTGTTTATTATAATCATCATCACTGGCGAATCTCAATTAGAGCTAGTAGTCCCTTGAGGCCAGTGGCTACATTAAATCTTCACAAATTAGTTCTGTAAAGTGACTGCAATTACATTAAAAGGAACCACCACTTTGAATGCGACTGTTTGCACACCAGACAACAAAATGCCTCAATGGTGTCTGGTGGAGAGAACAAGCCTGCAGGTTCCCTCTAAAGGAGGCCCACTGGTTCTGCGTGCACCTGGGCACGCTCCTGAACAGGAAGACTCTGCTCACAGAATTCTCCTGAACTGATCCGACACCTGTGTAAGCCGGGGCATCCAGGGGCATAACAGTCCACACTCACACACAGACTGATGACTGGTCAGCGCAAACGAGCATGTGGATCATAATTTTTCATCCAAGTTTATTACGACACAACTGCGAAAAATAAAAGTCAGTGCTAAGCAACAACAAGCTGCCAACAGCATCATAGCCACTTCATACTAAGCGGTTCCTCTCCACCACCATCCTTTTTGATTCGCAAGAGGCCCAGAAGCGGAGGGTCAAATCAGTAATAAGAGAACTGTGAATTCTTTGCTAATTCTTACACGCTGTACAATTTCAGAGCAGGGGGAGCAGAAGCTGAGATAACTGTATCTCCTAGAGCATTTTAGAGAATCCTGAGTGTGCATGATTCATGGGTGAACGATAGTGTCTGAGAAAGCGCTCTGCATTTGGGAGCTCAGTAGCACCAATACCTGGTGTGGAGGAAGTTGGCCTAGCAACCTCATACCCGCAGCGCTGAATCACACAGTGCACAGGTGCAGCAAACAAGCCCTTGCCTGGGTTTGCTGCTCCACAAAGTGATTAAGTCTCATAAACAATTTTTTTTTGGCTGCTTCTTTCAAGAAATACAAACTATCAAAGCTTAAGGCAGTTCATTTACTGAACAGGGAAGAATATTCATGATTCATGGAAAGATTTATTCTCTGTACTTTTCCTGTGAAATGAGGTGACATTTAGGCAGAAATAAGTCATGTCTACTTTCTAGTAGACACAATGCTTCATTGACTAGGAAATGGTAACCACAAAGTCAGCTATTTGAGGTTCAAAATTTAAAAAAAAAACAAAAAACAGACATCTTAAGGATTTCTTACCTGTTGACAACAGGGCCCTTAAAATCTGGGTCGTATGTCCTTGGATTACCTGCATTTAAAACAAAGACTTCTTTAAGCATGTAAGCCAGTGAAATAGCAAATAAATAAACATACAATATTAATTTTAAAAGATCTGCATCTTGGCAATTCTGTTGGCTGCAATGCTCAATTCCTTTTTCTGTCTTCTGAAATACCCAGTGTGACTTGCTTCCAGCTAGCACTGCCTTTTACTAATTAGATGCAAGACTGCAAAGAGAGGCTGTGGACTGCAGCCCACAAACTCCACAAACAAAGCTCCCCACTGCACAGAGTCCCATCAGTGGAGAGACACCCATGGTAGCCAAACCTGCTGCCCCTCTGATTTGCCAAGCTTTTCCACCATCTCCCAGCACCTAGTGCTGCTGAGCATATGTGAGAGCACGCATGTTCTCATGTGAGAGGCCCTGCTTCTCTCAGCTCTCCCTTTCCTTGCATTAATCAGTAGTTCAGGCTTTCCTTGAAGACTTTCAAATGCTAGCCACTGCTTGTCTCTACCATACTGGCTGGGCAATTTATAAAAATTATTATTGTAGTATACGAATGTTATCTGTATTGATGTTTTACATCCACTGGAAGACTTCATGCCAGTTTGGAAGATGACTTGGTCATTCACTGTTCCTTCCTGATTGGGGTGCATCACCCTCCTCCTTGGTGATACAAGGCACCTACAGCATGGCTTTTTTCTCCCCAACTCCATGCCAAGTAACAGTACAAGTACGATGGGGTCATTTCTAATCAAACGTCTGCAGTTGCAATTCTCAACTGCCTAGTATTTCCATCTCTTTGTCTACAGATTTTTCCCATTAAGAAGGTCTGGTTCTGCATTAAGGACAAAACTTTTAAAAGGGCTGGAAAGAAGTTCTCTATGTCTTAGTAACCTCACCAGAGGCAGGCTGGGAAACTGTAGTCAGAGAACTCAAGAGCAGTGTAATCACACTCAGGACAAAATGGCAGCGAACCCAGGACAGATTTGCAACAGAAACCCGTGAGCCAGTCCGTCAGTAGATATTCATTCAGTCCTTATTATACTCTAAGAGGTGTGAGGAGGCAGAGAAGACATATCAGGTGCATTTGCTCTTTAAGGGCCCTTAGAACTGGTGAGCGAGACTGACTTAGTCATGTATTCAACAACTATTTCTTGAGATTTTGTATATACCAGACATGTGCAGCAATACATGAACAATGTGCAGCCACATGAAGCAATGAAAAAGGTAGCAAATGGTACGGTGCTGTGGTTTGAATATCTGCATTCATCCAAAAGTCATGTTGACGACCCTGATACAGTATACAGTACCATGAAGCAATGGGACCGGCTGAGAAGTGATTAAGCTGTGATGGCTTGACCTACTGGAAAGAGGATTCAGAGGGTCACCAGGGCCCTGGAAAGCCATCTCTTCTGCCACAGCAGTGCACTGTGCTCCTCCCTTGTGGCTGCTTTCTTCCACATTAAAGCATCACAAGGAAGCACCGTTTGGAAGCAGAGAAGTCTGTTTGCAGCTACCACAGCTGCCCCATCCCGCTCTTGGACTTCCCAGCCTCCACAACTTTCAGAAGTTCACTTCACCCACCCAGTCTAAGATATATTGTTACAATGAGAAGCACAGACAAAGATGGCAACAATATTTAGTGTTACAAGAATTCCGAGAAAGGAAACTTTGTTAGGAACTGGAGCAGCAAGAGAACTTTATTCAAGAAGTGAAGATTATGTTGTTGTTGGGTTTGTTTATTTTTAGTTTTTGGTGGCATTAGGAATTGAACCCATGGCCTTCTTACTGAGCTAAGTCTCTAGCTCATTTACTTTTTATTTTGTGACAGGATCTCTTCTAGTCACCAAACTGCCTGGGCTGGGCTCACTTATGAGCTCATGCTTCAGCCTCCCAGAACGCTTGTCTTAGAAACATCCCTACCACACTTGGCTAAGAAATGAGATTTCTGTGTGTGAAAATCTTCAACAAAGCAAAAAGAAAAAGGAGGAATGCTCTGGTGATAGAGCTAAAATTCCCTTATATTAATTGTAGTCATGTATTGACTACTTTTCCCTGCTTTGCATTGAAAAATCCACCAAAGGAGGTCTGAAAATTAGTGATGTTCATGGCCTGTCTTCAACAAGCCAACAAAGAGACAGGAGAAAAGTGTACAAATAACTGTAGCACAGAGCACAAAATGGTCTCATAAGAAGGGCACAGAGATAGTTCTGTCAGAGTCCTAGGGAAGGAAAGGTCACATTCCATTAAAGAGATCAGAAAGCAGGACTTCATAGAGCCACGATATTTTTATATTAGCAAAGTTTGGACCTGTAGAGATGAATAAAGTCCCAGGGGCATGAATGAATAGTGTGTTTGTGGAGGGGTGGATGACAAATAATCCTGAATAGATGGTGAGGGACCAGATTACATAAAATCTAAAAATTCAAGGATGAAAGTTTTTCATATGCCACAGGCAACAGAGAGTCATAGAAGGCTTTACAACAAAGTAGTGACATGTGAGAATCAGTGTGTAGGCAAAAACAATTTAGCAACAGGCTCCAAGTTGTATCACAATGAGGAGAGTCATGGTGCATTACTAGGAGTCTACCGCAGTAACACAAGTGTGAAGTAATGTGAGTCACTGCCCAAGTCGTGGTGGAAGCAATGGAAAGACAGAGAGCGGGATGACGGAGGTTGACCAAGAACAGCAGTGTGCCTGGGTGTCGGAAGTAAGGGCCCTGGAGTCTGGGTGGCTGCTCACTGCTGCCTGCTAGCAGTGACCCTGATGGTTACTGCATTTTGAAGTCTTGGTTTCCATATTTAAAAAAGAGAATAAAATAGTATCTCCATCCCAGAAAGCAGCTAGGAGGATTAAATTGATTCAAATTTATAAAAGTACTTATAATAGTTTCTGGCACCTTAGTCCCCATAAATTATTAGTTTCATGCTCATAATTTTATGAAAAAGACAAATAGAATCTGATGAATGCTAAGACTTAAGGTGTGAAAGGGAAGCCAGGAGTGGCTTCAAACCAACTGACCCAGATCTTCTGGAAATTGTACTTCTTATCGCTCCTGGTTTCTGACTGAAGTTGAAAGAAAAGGTTAATGCTATTAAGTTAAGAACATTAATGAGTGGAAAAATTAGTGAACAAAAGAATACCAATTCAGTTTGGTTTCTGTTGAGTTTCCGTGTTCGGCTTTCAGTAGGAGTCAAACAAACGAACCAAAATAAGCCCCAAACACTAGACCCTACAGAGGGAATTGAGTCTTAAAATTTTTGGAAATCACAAAAGTTATAACATGAAAACAAATAAACTGTACAAAGGAGAACCCTAGGATCAGCGAAGTATAGATTGATGCTACATAGTGCCTAAAATAATAATAATAATTAACATGCTTTTAACATCAAATGTTAAGCACTATACTAAATGCCTTATATGCATTATTTTACTGTGGCAAAATGATCATATTATATGGTTAGGAAATTATTATTAGTTTTACTTTACAGGTATAAAAAGTGAGAGACAGAGTTCAAGAAATATTTCCACAGTTGCACAGTTGATAAATGATCTATCTGGGATCCACACATTGCCAAGTTAGCCCTATGGTCACACTGTGCAATCAACGCCAATTAATCCAATTGAATCCAATTAATCCCATGGTCATGCCTTGCAGCAACAGCTCCAGGCAAAGTTGTATAAAATTCTTCCTGTTTGGGCCGTGGGTCTGTATTCAATGCCCATTTCTCTGACACATGGCCAGCTTCTGTTATGTGACTGCTTGTTTGACTCTGTCTCTCTGCACAGATAATTTCAGTGTCTAAATTCTCCTTTATCTAGAGCTACCCCTGTGTACCCTCAAGCCACAGCAATGTGCTTTTAGCAGCCATGTTTCTCTCTTGTGGCTATTCTATGGCCATGGACAGTGGGATCTGGCTTGGACACTGGGCCAAGTTGGGGCATTCATGTTCTTCATTTTTTGAATCAGAATAGACAGTAAGTGTGACCATTAATCCTAGTATGTCAATGTCTTTGGATTAAGAAACAAGTAACAGATTAGCAGAAAAAGAAGAAAGGTTTTACTCGGAAATCATGAATAAGACAAAGGCGTCCACTCTCACAATTCCTCCTCAATATACTTCTTGAAACTCTGCTCAGAGGAATCAAGCAAGAGAAAAAAATAGACAGAATATATATATAGAACAGGACTGAATTATCCTTATTTGTAAATTACACAATCTTTTACACAGAAGACTGACAAATCTCCACTAAAAGATTCCTAAAACTAATAAACAAACTTACAAAAATAGCAGGAGACAAAACATACAAAAATCAATAGCTTTCCTATACACCAATAATCAACTCACCCAGAAAGAAATTAAGAGAAAGATCCCATTCAAAAAATTACACACTTACAAATTAACCTAATCAGGGTAAAGATTAAAGACCTCTATAATAAAAATGAGTGTTTTGAAAAATAAAAAAGATAAAGGAGGACATCACAAAATGGACAGATATTCCCCTCTTCCTGGATAGGTAAAGCTGATACTGTCAAAACAGCCAACAGAATTTTTCAAAGAACTAAGAAAAACAATTCTAAAAAATTATATGGCATGAGATCTAGAAGAGTAAATCCAACCCCAAGCTATAAGAACAAACCAAGAGACATCACAATCCTGGATTCCAAATCACACCACGAAGCTATAGGTCTACAAAGAGCATGAAACAGGCACAAAAACAGACATGGTGATCAGATGGAACAGGACAGAGAATGGCAACAAACACAGGCACATTAGCTACTTGGTCCTGGACAAGGACCAGACACAGATGCTGGAGGAGAGACAGCTTCATTAACAAATGGAGCTGGGAAAACTGGTTTTCCACATGCAGAAGAATGCGTATAGACCCATCTCTCTCTCTCTCTGTATTAAAATAAAATCAAAATGGATCAAAGACCTAGATATTAAAATAAAAATACTGAGTCTTCTGGAAGATAAAACTGGGGAAGGTATTGAAGACATAGGCACAGGCAAGGACTTTCTCAACAGGACATCACTTGCACAGGAAGTGGCATCAAGAATCAACAAATAGGGTTATATCAAATGAAAATATTCCAGCAAAGGTAACAAGCAACAGAGTAGAGACTCAGACCGTACAAAATGGAAAAAAAAATTCCAGTTATTCCTCAGACTAAGAATTAATATTTAAAATACATAAGAAATGTTAAAAACTAGCCCCTCAAAATAAACTATACAACCAAAAAATCAGTAAAAATTGAAATGAATAGATATTTCTCAGAGTAAGTAAAAGTGGGCAACCAGTAAATGAAAAAATGTTCAGCATCTTTGGGCATTAGAGAAATACAAATCAAAACAATACTGAAATTATACCTTACTCCAGGAAATGGCTATCACCACTACTTAAAAATCAACAAATACTGACAGATTTGTTGGAAGAAGGAACCTTCCTACACTGATGGAGGGGATGTACACTACTTCAGCTACTACATAAGTCATTATGAAGATTCCTCCAGAAATTAAATGTAGAAATTCTATTTGATCCAGCTATTCTACATCTGGGTATCTCCCCCAAAAGCTAAAGAGCTCATATTACAGAGGTATGTGCATAATCATGTTTATGGCAGCACAAACAACAATAGCTAAATCTTTGAAAGTCGTTATATATTTCTAAAGAAAAGTTTATACATATAACAGAGTACTACACAACCATAAAGAAGGATAATTTTCAGCAAAATGGATGCACCTTTAGGCCATAATGCTAAATGAATCAGACACAAAAAGCTAAGATTATAGGAAATGGGAATAGCAAATAGACTTGCAAATAGACAAGGATCTAGGGAGAGAGGAAAGAGCATAGAAGGAAAGGAAGTAAAAAGGATAACATAGGAGGTCTATGTGCATATATTGCAAACAGGTAGTGCACTACTAAATTTTTTTTAATTTTTTAGAAAAAGGAAACACAAGAACTGGGCATGGTAAGGTTGGCCAGATAGCTCAGCAGACTAAAGTGCCTGCTTAGGCAGACACAGGGGCAGGGGCCCACCCCCGGAGTGCACTGAGACTATGATTGAGACAGGGTGTGGTGGCATGTGCCTATAATCCCAGCACTTGGGAGGCTGAAAAGCAGGAAGGATCACTACAAGTCCGATCTGTGTAGTGAGACCCTGTAGACCCTGTACTAAATGCATAAAAGAAAAAAAGAACTGGGCACGGTGGCTCACACCTGTAATCCCAGCACTAAGAAAGGCTGAGGCAAGAGGATCACTAAGAGTCTGAACTGCATAGTGAGACTCTGTAACAAAAAAAAAAGAAAGAAGGAAAGAAAGGAAAGAAAGGAAAAGAAAGAAAGGAAGGAAAGGAAGGAAAGGAAGGAAAGGAAGGAAGGAAGGAAGGAAGGAGAAAGAAAGAAAGAAAGAAAGAAAGAAAGAAAGAAAGAAAGAAAGAAAGAAAGAAAGAAAGAAAAAGAAAGAAAGAAAGAAAGAGAGGCAGGAAAAGAAAAGCGAAAAGAAAAGAAAAAGGAAACACCGGTTAATGAAGCATGTTCCCAGGTGTCTGTGTGTGTCATGGTGGTGTGAACCTGGGTACCATACATGGCCTTCATCTCTTCTAATCAGGCACTGCTCCCGCACTCTGCTTCCCGGCCACCATGACTAAGCAGCATTCCTTCGCCAGGCCCTTTTCATGATGCTTCAGTATTGCAGGCAGCCAATCATGGATCAAATCCCCTGAGCCAAATTAAACTTCTCTTCCTTCTGCTTGTGGGTGTCAGGTACTATATGTATCTCAGTGATGCTACATCAGTGATAAACGGGAACCACAGAACATAATACTTAAAAACCAGACATACAGAGAAATCCCACTTCTAGAAAAGAATTAGTAAAGGAACTGTGGGAAGAGAAGCAGAGATAAGAATCCTGGTGGTCTTTAGGCTCATGGTCTAGACCCCACTGAGGCCCAGAGTTTAGCTTCATGAGATACACTGTAGACCTTACGCTGAGTTTCCTTTTCTTGCATCTTTTCCCCCTTTTCTCAGCACTTGGGAAAAAGCCCGGGGCCTCACACATATGGAAGAATCACTCCATCTTGTGGCTACACCTCCAGCCTTACCTTCTCTTGCTATGAGGTAGTTCAAGTTGGTTATGTGCAACCAGACAACCTCCAAATTATTCACTACTTCTTGTTAAGACTTCTATTTTTAACAATTCATTTTCACATCTTTTATTGTACCCTTGCCATGAATGGGTGTCAGGGATATACAGATAAATCCCTCAGGCTAAGTTTGCTTTTATTAGTATCAGAATAACATAAGAACTATAGACTCAAGGCATAACTTTAACACTCTGTGGTAAGAACCCTGATAGAGACATGAAGGGGACCATGGGGTGCAGAGAATGCCACTAAGTGACCGGCTTCACGAGCCTTTGCTTAGTGCAGATCTTTGGCCGTGCTTTTCTGCCTCTTTGCTTCTGGCCTTGGCTCTTTCACTCTGACTTTCAGCACCAGTGTTTGTATGAGTCCTCATTCCATACCTCAGGTCTCACATCTGGCTGGTCATAAATCTGGCTATAATATCTCAAAGACCTTAGGGAGTATATATTTTCAGCTCCAAATATGTTACATCAGTGATAAATAGGAACTACAGAATATTTCAAATATTTCGATTCTGTGATGAGTTTGGGAAACTGTATTTTTATATATTCCACCAAATGAATGGGACACACAGGGAATTTGGGGACCATGGGGCTCCTTAATTTTGTTCTGAAATTCATAACCTCTATCCTCACTCATACATAATCCTTAATCCTAGGTCTTTTTAACAGGCCAAACCTTGTATGGTAAATGAAGAGAAAGGTAGGCCCCCATCATGCGTGTGAGTTCTGAAAATCACTAACATTAAGGATTAAAAAGCAAAATAAAAGAGTTATGGGAAGAGCAAAAAAAAAATGAAAAGCAAGGAATTTTTGGAAAGATGGATTATTAGAAATTCCACATAAAGGGGATGATTAAGTGGATGTGTATTCATACAAGGTTCTGCCCTAAGTTCTCTAAGACACAGGTCTGCCATCCTGCCCAGTTCCCAGTAGAATCCACTGTGAATTGTACTCCATCAACTATGCCAAGCAGTAGCCCTAAGAGAATTATTGTGCCATCCAATGCTCCTAATGACAGTGGGTGGTACTACTTGGCAGACAAGAAGTTGAAACACAGAAGGTGAGTTAAGTTTCTTCTAGTCCATGTAGCCAAGAGGTGAAAGTGGGTTTCAGACATAACAATCTGACTTCAAAGTCTTGTTGGACCATACAGCAGGTGATTGCTAATTTGATAACCTTGAAGACATTCTACAGAAGAGTGGAACTTCAAGGAAGACAGCTTGAAAGGGGTTCACAATTTCGAATTGATCCCCTAATTCCCTGCTTTTTACATTGAGGACGGGCAAAACTAGTTTAAAACTCAGCAGCCTTCCACTTTTGGTGTGATGCGCACAATGCCAAGGAAACAGCAGATCACAGCGTAAATGAAATGCCATTGTCAAATCTCTAGAAAGTTGACACTTTCTGACTAGAAAGTCTGTCACAGTTCAGGTGATACACTAGCATCACAGTCAGGGGGTAAAATTTAGCAGATCCATTACAGTAATGACAGCCCAAAAGAGATGACTTCACCCTGCCCCCTGTGGACATCCTTTGTATTATGACTCAAAATTTTTACTTCCTGCAAATCAATCCAGGGCAGAATTTTCACAGGGGTCCTCAAGCCTTGGAACTGCATCTCTGGAATGAACGAACTGAGAGGCCAGCAAGAAAGCCACAGTGCTTCACTGTGCGAGGGCTTATCTAGTTACATCCAATTCATTTTTCTCATTTAAAAAATTAAAAAAAGAACCTAACACTCATTCATATTTTATGTAAGCATCTTAATTTTATTTGAGTTTTTGATCCCCAAAGCTATTATGACAATGGAATCATGAATAACATTTATTAAAGACAGCTACACATTTGTTATTATAGTTAACACTTTGCATTGCACTCATACAATGCAATTACCTTACTAGAAATAATTCATGAAGAGTAAGGAAAATAGTCCAGATAATTAATTCAATTCTTGGATACAGATTTCACATGGCTCAGTTGAAAGCAAATGGCAAGACAAAATAGGCAGCCATGCTTAGAAAGACTTTTCTCTTTCAAAGCCATCTGTTTTTCAAATAAAATAATGATACAACTACCACTCACCAGTAAAAAAAAAAAGTTAAAAATCTAAAAAATTTAACTTTATTCGTTCAGGAATACTTATCTTTGGAGAACTTAGCATGAGCAAAGGGAAATTTAAAATGAGATGCATGTCTAAGGCTTTGAAAGGACCAATTCTAAGCACGAAGTCAGATAACCTTCTAGAAGCCTGGGAAAGTGGACTAGCGCAAATTAAGATCTGCTTTAATATTCAACAACAGCCAAAGGAGTACTATGCATAATTCAATACTTCTTCCTTTGCTCAGAAATGTTTATTGTGCTATGTCTATAAAAGAGAGCCTATATTTTCATTCCAGGAAAAGGCTCCCTTGCCCTCCAAGCCTCAGCAAAGGATACAGAATCATGTTTACTTGTCATTTCTTTCAGGAATTTGTTTATAAGCCATGGTAAATAAAATGATGCCTCCCAAACATGTCCATGTCTCCAAAACTGTGACTATGTTACACAAGGTGGGGAGATTTTCTGATTGATTTGGATAAACTCAGCTCAGTCATCAGGGTTGTTATGTCACTGGATGGGATTTGAGAAGCAGCTTCCCCTGAAGAGGAGATGAGGATTTCAACTTGGCCCAGATCAGCTCCTGATGTATTGTTGCAGAAGAATTTCAGGACGTGACAGGGGAAAGCACAGGCCGATTACTCTGCAGAGGTAGACGGGAAGAGACAGTGAGGAAGGGATTGCAGCTTAGGGAGCTGAAAAGAGCACAGCTCTGATGGAAAAGATCAGAATGGTCCACCACGAAGAAGAATGGAGCAGCTTTCATGGGGTTGCTGGGACAACCTCAGGTTCAGTTCATCCTCAGTTCTGAGTTTCAGTCTCATTTCCAGAGAAAGCCTTATTACCTAGGGAGACAATCTGGTCTCCATGAGATGAAATTCTTGCTTCACGGGCCAGTCTCAGTTTTGCAGCTCTGTTGGAATCCAAGGCAACTACAGGTTTAAGGCAACGTGGAGACTTCTAAATTCCCATTTCAGGAAGTAAAATCTGGTTGTCAAACATCTCTGTAAATCTCTTATCTTTGAGTCCTCAGTCTTGAATGGGATGAGACAGATTTTGTAAGTTTAGGGCTAACCAACTTTGCAGACTCTCCTTAAATGATCACCATATCCTTATATAAAGCTGAGCAGAGAGCTGAGCCAAAGTCTTAAGGTAACAGAGGAGGCAGACATAAAATGAGGACAAAAGGGCAAGTTCTGTCCTACTTTTAGCTACCATTGTGCATCTGTAGGCTGTACTCACTGTTTTTAGCAAAAGCAGCTTTTAAGTCCCTGACTGTCTCAGGCAAAAACATAAATCAAGCATTTAATGAGTTACACACTAAGGGCAGGAGTTGTTTGTTCCTGCTCCTCTGCCATGATCCCTGACAGTTTTATTTTCTTATCTGGTTCATTCTTGGAGCTGCTGGGGCAAAGGCATCCTGACTTCAATGAGGCACCTGATTTTACAGGTTGTTAAGATTGCTTTGGAGAGTAAGAAGCAAAGGAGGAATTCGCATCATGGCTTTAACGGGTAGCAGGTCCTGCTTTCAAGCCTGCAAGTGTGCCTGTGCTTCGTTTAGATGATAGTTTCTCACTGCCTCATTCAGTTGAGGTAGAAAGAGAAGAGACATAGAAGAAAATGGATGAATGAAAGACTCAGTTGACCAACGTGGCTTTTAAGAGTGAGCAGTCGAGAGCCAGGATCGCAGCCATCTCCAGGCCATGGGTGTCTTTTATGACAGCCGACCTGGGCTGCACTACATGAAGAATTGTCTTTGGTCACATAAAGTACAAACTGTAATATGAAGAAGGAAGAAGGCAGAGTAGAGCTAGCAGCACTCATCAGTACCTCAGTCGTTCCTTGCTGGGACCTGCCGGTATTCAGAAACAGGCATAAAACAAAAACCCAGGGTGAGGAAGCTAATGGAGAAGCCTCCAGGTTCCAGTGCCAGACATGTCCAGAGGATAAAGCAGGATCATTTCTCAGCCCCAGCACTGCCTACTGCTCAACTCCTGTGACTGCATATTTTCAGAAGGTATCTAACTTCCACAGGGAAGATGGGGGGAGAAGTATTGTAGACAGCTAAGTTAGGTAGAAATATTGTAGGCGGACAGGGATAGACTCTCAAAGGAGCCAGTGCAGAAGAAGGAACACAGTGCTACTCTGGGGGAGACACCCCATCTGTCAGCCCCTCTTCAAGACAGAAGATGAAACAAGCACACTCACATTCTGCCCCTAAGGATAACCAACAGGGATGGACCTTTGAAATAGGTATCAGTCACCCTGAGAAAGCTGGAAAGAGCCACTGGCCCACCCTCTCCAGGAAAAGCCCCTGTTCTGTATTCATGTCCATTTGCTATGTGACTTGGTTCCCCATCAGATCCAGATTTAATCAATTTTATCTGTGCAATTGTGATGAACTAGTTTTTTTTTTTTTTTTTTTCTTTTC
>NW_004524633.1:13522473-13530452 GCF_000260255.1 Octodon degus
GTCTACAGGGTGCTTAGGGCCTCATTACTAGATTGGACTCATAGTGATTCTCCTGTTTACAGCCTCCCACGTGCTGGGATTACAGGCATGCACCAGCATGCCCAACCTCAATTGCCATCTCAGTGTGCGCTGGGGGCGGGGCTGGCACAGCAAGCCTGGGGATTGAACCCTGGGCCCCTGCACCTGCTTTCAGGTGCTTTAATCTGCTGAGCTATTTGGCCAGCTCTTACCTGTGCAATTGTACTCATAATCTTATTGGTTGACCACAGCTTTGTCCCACCGCATGTGCACACTGTGATTTCCCATTTTTCCTTACCCTGGACCAGCCTCATCTCCTAGCTTTGCTTTATAAAAACGTTGGGAGAGGCTGAAGCTGGAAATTGGTCTATGTGTGAGGGCAGGATAAGGTCACAGTGCCTAAAGCAGTCAAGCTACCTCAGTCTTGAGAAAAGCATGCTGCCTGGACAATTCCAGTCATTAGTCCCTAGGCTACCTATGTTTCATGATACCAACTTTGTAAGAGTATAAATAAACACCTCTTCTGTTGTTCAGGTCTTTTGCTTATCAGGAAAACAGGCCTCCACCTGACCTCAACTATTAGCTCTTGTCTTTACTTTCTAAATCCCCCTGCCATCTTCTCCCAGGACCATGAGAAACCAGTGAGTCCCTAAATAAAAATCCTTTAAAAAGGCAGAGTCCTCAGCAACTTAGTTGGGACCCTTCTATCAGACACAAGCCTTCTTTCCTCAATAAATAATTTCTAATTCTATCCTCCATTGTTCCTATAATTCATTTTTCAGTTATAGAAAACACAAACTCATACCAGACATACAGCAGGTTGGGAGATCCTTTCCCTTATATCAGAGGGAGAAGCCCAGTGAAAAGCCAGCAGCAATCTGCTGCAATCCAGGGCAGCAAAGCAATCCGGAGGGAGCAAAGTTCTAAGACAGCAAAGAGCTGTGGCCATGGTGGAGAAGCAGACCCAGGCACAAGTAAAGATGATTAGATCCAGGCCAGGTCCTGGGGCTGCAACCTCAGCTCCAGCACTGGCTGGCCTCATGAGGGCAGCTTTGTTCTGTGCCCAACTGCACATTCACCACCGGATCACTTATCCACCAGGAGATAGAGCCTAGTGACAGAGGTAGTCACAGGTGAGAGACTCTCCAACTGTGGTACCTAAAAGGGCCAGAAAAGCAGAGGGCAGTGATTGAGTTGGGACCCACAAGTCCTTGGAACAGACAGAAACAAGACTTCCGACCCTGACGAGAACCTAGAAACAGGTAAGGGTGTGCGATGGCTCAGAGTAGTCCCGTGGTAGAGAAGAGGCACTGAAGAGGGTGCAGTCTCACATGCATCTGTCTTTCTGCCCACCAGGAGGCTTTTTAGACTCCACAGAGCTCGGCACTTGTGTGGGAGCAAGTTTACTGGTCATCAGCACCTTTTCATGGCCTCCTAGACTGCTGCACCCCACACAGAGCTCCCCACTATGCCCCCACCAAGCCCCCAGGCACCGGTGAACTCTGGAGCTGAACAGAAATTCTATCCGATGTAGAGAGAACTCAGAGAAGGCACAGTGACAGAGAGGTACAGGGGGACCAGAAGGCAGCTGCACACCTTGCCCAAGCACAGCAGCCTGAGGGCATAGTGGCAAACATCTGCTGGGAATGAGGAACCTGTCCCAAATCCCACCTCCAGTCCCAAATAAGTGCAGGACTGAGTGCACCCCCAGCTCTGCCACCCTCACCCCACCCCTGCCCCGAACCAAGTGTCAGTCATAGGACAGAGACAGAGCTGTCCTCAGGGCACACCTGAGATCTGACAGAAACCTGCTCACACAAGGAGGACTCAACTTTTGTGTCTCTGTCTGAGGTTTTTAGTATTAGGTTTTGTTTTGTTTTTTCTGTTTTACTTTCAGAATTGTTTTTTTTTTTTTTCTTTTTTTAACCCCTTTCTCTTGGCTTTTATTTTTAGAATTTAATGTTAATTTTTATTATATACCTATTCTCTCTTTCCCTTGGTCTCCTTCCATCTGGCATCCAGTATACCTATTAAGATGTGCAGTCTGTAGAGGTGAAATGGAGAAGGATGATTAATTGCAGCCTTCGTTTTCCAAGTATCTTTAGTGAATACTATAAAAATGGATCAAAATCCCAGATATTGAAATATAAATTTTTAATCTGCTGGGATATAAAATAAGTAACACTCTTGAGGATATTAGAATAGGCAAGGACTTTCTGAAGTCCAGGTACAAAAGAACACCAAGAATCACAAATGGGATCCTATCCAACTAAAAACCTTTAACAGCAAAAGAAACAACCGAGAGAGTGAATAGACACTGCATAAAAGGGGGGGTGGTTAAGTAATAACTAGAATGTATTAAAAAACTAAAAATATTAGACCTTCCTCAAATAAAAGCCCCCCCAAATTAAAAGATCCAATCAAAATACTGTATGGGCAAATGAAGTGAGCAGACATTTCAAAAGGAGTACAAGTGACCAATGAGTACAGGAAAAAATCTTTTGTATATTTGGACATTAGAAAAAAGCAAATCAAAATACAGTGAGATTCCATTTCACTCCAGAAAGAATAGCTATCAAAATAGCAAATGCTGAAGTTATGCGGGGAGAGGAGCATTTCTGCTTGGATAGTGAAGATGTTAACAGGAGATCCACAAGGAAATGAGGATGGAAGCTTCTCAACAAAACAGTAAAAACAGCAATTCCATTTGGACCAGCTGTCTTGTTACAGGGTTCCTCTCCCAAGGAGCTGGACACACCATAGTACAGTGAGAGATGCACACCCGAGTGTACAGCAGCACAGCTCACAACAGCTACATCTGGAAGAGGCCTATATGTTCATCACTAGAAGGGCAGAATAAGGAAATGTGGCATGCGTGCACGATGGAGTGCTAGCCCGCCACAGAGAAGGAAGCATTTTCATCACTGTGCCTAACTGGATGTAGCTTGAGACAATGAAAGTTAAATCAGACACAGATGGCTAAATAGCTCATGGCTTCTCATATGGAAGCCCAAACTAGAAATACTTTCAGAGAGCAGAATAAAAGATAAATGGGAGGTAACAAGGAGGCATATTTCATAGAGATGGGATGGGGATTGAGGAGTGGGGGAAACAAGAGGGACGGAGGCAGGGAGGGAGGGAGGGAGGGAGGGAGGGAGAAGGGATGCAATAATTATTAAGGTGTGTATATGAGCTATTCAAACCTGGACTAATACACATGTGGTATGCAGTCAGTGTGTATAAGTAACTAAACTATTTTAGCTTATTAAATTATTATGTAAAATAACACAACAACCTCAAGTTTAAAAATTAAATATGAAAGCTTACCTGTCTACTTCATAACAATACATGCCTGTCTTCACAGGCACACACACACACATGTATGTAGTTAGGCTGAAATATATAATGTGATCAAAATTGCTATGGTGAATGCTTAAATTTTAAAAATACTTCAGTAAAGTACACATTGCCATGAATCCCCCTCAAAAAGCTCCCGCTTGTTTGGGGCACTTATACCATCCTTCTTATCATTTTCTAAAGCAGTCCTAGAAGTCCTCCCTCATCAGAACCTTTCATTGTGCTATTATAGTCGCCTTGCTGCCCTGAATCAATTCAAAATATATATCTTTTAGGGTATTTGGACTTTTGAGATGATCCTGAAGTCGCAAGGTGCTGGGTCCAGAGAACACAGTGGATGAGAACTCCCTGTAATGCTTTTATTTGATAGGAATTGCGGGAAATGGTTCACAATGTGGTGCAATCAAAGACAAGAGAACACGCCGCCAGGAGGCTCCCCGAGAGCACCTCACACTCCTTGGAATGCACTTATCATTCTTGGCAATGTGTCTATAATAATTTTTTAAAAAATTTCAACATTTGATGTATTTTTTATCACTCATTGTATTGTCATGGGTAAATTGTATGTTTTTCTCCAAGTTACATGAGTACATATACTGCCTGACACATATGGGCTTCTGTTGAATTGAATGGACCCACCGGAGCAAGCACAGGAGGCAGGGACCCCGGGGAAGCGCACTCCCTCCCTAGCATCTCTTGTAGCTCACACAGCCTGTGCTCACGCACTATGTGTGCATGTGGGCAGGCCGAAATACAAAGGGTGATCAAAACTACTGTAGGGAATGCTTAAATTTTGAAAGTGCTTATTACAGCACACATTAACCTCGCTCAAAAAATATCCCGTGCTTTGAGGAGGAGCTCACCTAGTCATGAGAAATATCTCTACAATTCACATAAAAATGTTAAAAGTTACTGACACTGTGGGGCACATAAGGAGGTCCCAGGGCTGCATGTGGCTGTGGACCACAGCTTGGGCAAGCCTGCTCTGGATGCTAAAAAGAAAACAAATGGATCCCTTACTTCCCCTGAGCCTTTAGGAGAAACGCATCCCATTGAGCTATATTTTGGCTTTCTGACCACCAGAATTGTGTGACAGTGAGTTTGTGCTATTTTAGGCCACAGGTTCAAGGTAATTCATTACAACAGCAATAGAAAGCTAATACAGGGCCAGGGAGATGGCTCAGTAGAATAAGGTAAGTGCAAGAGCCTGAGTCCAATCCCTGGTTCCACCAAAATAAAAAAAAAAAAAAAAGAAAAAGAAAGAAAGAAAGAAGAGAAAAGAAAAGAAAAGAAAAGAAAGCAAGCTAGTACACATGCCCTTATCACCTTCTGGATTTATCAACAGCTCCTTCAGGACAGAAAATCAACTTAATTATTTTATTCTTATTACCTACGTTAATATCTTCCAGGGTATTTTGACTTTTGAGAAGATCTGAAAGTCGCAAGGTAATAGTTACTCAAATAGTTGTGAATTTTAAAACATCAATAACATTTTCTTCTCTTCTCTCTTGATAAGAATACAATGGGGGGATCAATTTTGACAGTTTATTCACTTTAGATAGACTTCAACTTAGACTGCAGTCCAGGACTGCAATCCTAGAATGACATGAATGAGAAAAATGACGCTTCCATCACCAACTTCTTGTGTAGGATCAGCAGGAGTTTACAGTGGAAAAAGGGGAGGAAGTAGCCCTCCCTGCTGAATAAAAGTTAGCTACCAAATTACCTGGTGCCACCTGTCATCTCTGCCACCTACAAGTTTATATGATTTGGGGAGTGTTACTGTTTTTGCTCTCCCAATTTCCCTTTGTCATCTATAAAATGACAGCAGAGAAGAAAATAAAGGACAGAGGCAGGAAAAAGTTTACCCTGGAGGTAAATAATTCAATAAGAGAATTTATATATTTATATATATACATACATACATATATCATATGATATATACTGTACATACATATATAAAGAAGTGGATAGATCAAAGTATAGATAAAAATTTATAGATCACTATAGAATATATATACATATATATCAGTGTAGAATCAATATAATAACTCAACTTTAATTGACATATTTATTATAAGTGACAACCATAATTTTAGAAAATGTGGGGTATGATATTAATGGAATTTTTTTGAAGGAGAGGAATTCTAAGCATGCTGTGGGAAAGAAAGCATTGTGTTTGAAGCATGACGAAGGGACATGCTCAGCTGCAAGAGAGAGCTACGCCTGGGCAAGGAGACTTGACAGCAGTCAGAGGAATTAAGCACGCCCTCAGGAGTTGGAGCCGGACTTGCAGGGCCTCTAGGTCTTCTGTAAAGTCACATAATTGCCATGTGATTACGTGTCTGCCTGGTGCAGAGGCAACTGGAAAGTTAAAGCAGACAAATCAGCGAGAACACTGCTGGTGTATTTCAGGCATAGTGTGGTGAGTGCCAGGTGAGGCTGTAGTATTCACAGGGGATAAAGGCAACTCCAGAGCATGTGGAAGAGTACATTTGGTGGGCATGAAAGACAGGACTCGGCCTCAGACCTCACCACCTAACAATGCTGACACCTCACGCAGAAAACGGGGTACATTCCAGCTCAACCGAAGCAAAGCTACAAGTCCCACACATTGAGCCTGGTAAGAGAACAGAAATGCAACGAGGCTCCTTGGGCACCGATCTCAAACCAAACCAAACAGCAGCATCATGGCCTCAGCACGGTTGTTTTCTCCCAGTAACTTTCTTCCTGAATATATGGGCCAGTCAATCACCCTCTGTTGCATCAAAAGTACCAATTCTAGTGTAAGGGCTTTGCTAATCACACGAAGAGTTTTCAAATAGTCTGTGTCCTCATCTGAAATGTCCCGCCCTAGCTGAGCACAAGTCATGAAGAAGCCTCAGCTATTCACTTTGTGTGCTGCCCACAGGTAGCAGTGTCTACCTCCCTGGAGCAGGCAGGAGAAAGCAGACATACCATGCTGGAGCTGCTGCTCAATGGACAGTTTTAGGCGTGCTGAAAGATGCCCACTTAGGAGGCATTGGAAGCGTACTTTTCAAAAAATGAATTTTCTCAACTCCTGTGACAAAGCAGTGAATTTTTAGTACACTATGGCCATGAATTGTTGGATAATCACACATCTCAGAATGAATAAAATTCTAGATCAATATTGATTTAAAGAAGAGACTCTGGGAGCAAACAAGAACATGAATTGAGTTTGGAGGTTATCAGCTTGGGCTTTCTAATATTTCTCTCTAGCCGTATTTGTATTTTATTACTCAGCATGAGACACTCAAATAAAAAAAGAAATAAACAAGAAAATAAAACACCCATGGCATACTCTAATTGCATTAGAGCAACTCCTTATTTGCTTCTAGTTTCATAGGTTATGTACTTAATTTCCCACCAGACCCATCCCTCATCTCCTGAAAATGTAAGAGCAGTTTTACAACCAGAGATTGAAAATGAACAGCATATTTACTCATCCTAGATATAAAATAAGAGACTGCAGCTTGTCATTTCAATGTCAAGTCCAGCCAGTACATAGTAAATGAGTAATGATGGAAAAATAATAGTTTTTATCTTTATATAAATACAAAAGTGAATTTCTGGATAGAAGGCAAAACTGTCTTTAAAGTTATAGTTGAGTAAAAGATTTTCCTTTAAACATAAGAACAAACACCAGAAGAGAAACATGGTAAGAATCTGACCATTTAACACAAATACATAAAGTGGTCTTGTGATAGCATCACCCCTCCGTTCTCACACCATCCGAGGTTATTGGTGAGAATAGAATTAAAGTACTTACCTGGTGGCCACATAGCTCAGCAGACTAAAATGCCTGCTTAGACAGACACAGGGACCAGGGTTCAATCCTGGGTGTCCCGTGCCAGCCCTGCTCCTGGGATACCCTGAGACTGGACTAATACTGGGCATGGTGGAGCAGGCCTATAATCCCAGCACTTGGGAGGCTGAAAACAGGAAGATCACTATGAGTCTGACCTATATAGTGAGACCCTGTAGACCCTGTACTAAATACACTTAATAAATAAATAAAGTACTTATTAACTCTGACTGCTGTCACAATTCAAGAAGATGGGAAAAATTAATTGTTCAAAAGCATAGGAAAGAAAATATGTTTCAACACATAATCTCTTCTCACAATGCACATGATATAACAATAGAAACTATAAATACAGTATACTAATAAATAGAGTATACTATGCGAATCTGTACCAAATAGGTGCTTCTTGTAGGATCATTGAGAAAAAAATGGAGCAAATAACACTCTTTCACCAATGAGTTAGGTCAGTCACAAAAATACAAATAGAAATAGCAGGCGGCACATATATACAAAACCTACCTCATGACCTAACCTAAGCTGCTTGAAATGAGAGAGAGAGAGAGAGAGAGAGAGAGAGAGAGAGAGAGAGAGAGAGAAAGCAGAGCAAGAGAGGGAGAGAGAGACCCAGTCCTAGCACAGGTCCGGTGAGTGTGCGGAGAGTTTCCTGCTACACTGCGCTGGCGGGACCAGTCCCAGCCCAGGCACAGCGTGGGCCAGACCCTCTCCCAGCCCCTCGGGCCGCCCCCCACCACTCCACAGTGCCTCCCCCACCCCGCCC
>NW_004524633.1:13537332-13543515 GCF_000260255.1 Octodon degus
TAGATGGGATAGAAAAAGCTGTCGTTTGGGGTCTACTTTATGTTTCAGGGACTAGAGGTCTTTGGCTCCCATATTTACTCTGGGATGAGAGGCCTGAGCCATCATTTAGAAAGGAAATTGTAGAAATTCAGGTACAATTTCTACAAGATCCTAGGGAAGAAAAGGAATATACAGAGAGGGAAAAACAATGATGAACTTTTTGTCAAGATGAGTCTATAGAATACTAAGTTAAGGACAAATGAAGAAAACTTTCATGAGGAATATAAAGATTATTAGGAAATGAATATATTCTCAAGAATATTAAGGTAACCAATCATATAATGATGGTGTACTTAATTTACATATATTTAATATATTCAACATTTTCTAAAATAAACTGCTACTTGTAAATACAAGAAATATGGGAATTGTTCATATCAACAGCAGATAAATATATAAATTTATCAAACCAGAAAAAAAAGAGAGGGAGAGGGAGAGAGAGAGAGAGACAGACAGAGAGAGAGAGAGAGAGAGAGAGAGAGAGAGAGAGAGAGAGAGACAGAGACAGAGACAGACAGAGAGAGACAGACAGAAAGACAGACACAGACAGACAAGACAGAGAGACAGAAACAGAGAGAGAGGAGAAGAAGGATGGAGACGGAGACAGAGAGAGGCTCAAAGCTCTCTGAGGGAGTGTGTTTTACACACAAAATTACTTGGAATGCCTTGTTTCCTTCCCTTCTGCAATCTTATTACCTTTGATAAAGACAAAGGTTCAACAACCTGGATTTGATCCTTGTATACTCATGAATTTCTTTCTCACAAAATAAGAGACTGAACATATTATGAAGTCACTGTCCAAAGAAAACTTTACACTCACCCCTTCTATGTTCTCTATGCACTGACAAAAGGAAAAGAAAAACTAAAGAAAGGAAATCTAACCCTCAGACGGATACTTGCCTCAGGCTGCCATGACAGTAGTTGTCTCAGCAGCTGCTGGGATCAAATATCTGACACCCACAACTTAAAGAAAGAGAGATTTATTTGGCTAACAGTTCCAGTTCCTGGTTGGCTAGCTCTAGAGTGGAAACCAGAGGGCAGAGAAGCCTGGCAGAGGAAGCCTGGCAGGCAAGAAGCAGAGGGAAAAGAGAAGAAGCAGCGAACAGGATTGTACTCTCCGTGGTCTGCACCTGGGACCACTTCCTGCAAGCCCATCTCATCTCAGTCACGGAACTCGTTCAGGGTTCATCCACTATGCTCACCCACTATACTCTCTCGGCCACCCTGGCAGTGGGGAATCCACTGTAGCTCCCCCACCCGTGATCGAGTCACCTTCCAAGCATGTAAGACTTTGTGGGAACATTTTAGATCCAAAATTTTACAAAACTATGAGAACAAATCCACAACTAAAATTCACCCATTAGTTCTAATTTAAAATTTGTGTAAGTGTCCTTCCTTCTCTTCCCTTTCTCTGTCTCAGTCCGTGTCTTTCTTTTTAAAAACAAAAATTAAATTCAGAAATAAAATTTAAATAACATCTTTTTAAAAGTATAACAAATGGACACAATATCAGGCCAAGATACAATGGAAGTGACAAGTCTGAGAGACGGATGCTACTTAAATTGGCTTTCACAGAGAGCACATTGGCCAAGCAATGGCTGTGACTCATCCACATGGCTGACACTGACAAAGGTTCTACAATCTGAGGTACAGGATCTCAGGATAAATCCTGAGGAGATTTCACTGACCTTATCAGACCCAAAAGCTACAACTCTTGTTGAATACGTTTTGCTTTATCTTGGTCTTAACCATACAGCAGAAAAAGATAAAAATGAAGTATAAGAAGTAAAGCCATGGTGTTATGTTGAGCTGTAGGGGACTCAGATCAACAATTTCTGATACTGCCAGTCAAGTGGAAGACCCAATACTATTGTGGGCTACTGGACTCTTTTAGAATATTTTGCTGAGTTAACACACCTATAATATTCAAATGACAGAACTAAACAAAAAGGGGATACATATGAATGTCCATTTTGTATCTGTGTATTCAAAGTGGTTAGGATAGATATATAGTTACATTCTCTTAATGAATAGAGGGATTTGTTGTAATAGTGTTTGTAAATAGGATATCATGTCAGCATCTTGTACAGCAAATAACCACTAGGAAGAGAGTATGCAATGTGTTAATTATTGAAACTGTCCTACGAATTTGATTTGAAACTGTCTCATTGTTATTTGTCTCTCAATAAAATTATGGAAAAATAAAATAAAATAAAGATGTCTACCAGCCTAGGAAGTTGAAGGAGTGGATGGACAGAAGACACAACCCAGAAGCTGCCCAAGGTGGGGAATGAAACAGATTGTCTCCCCTAAATTCCAGAAGGCTATCCTCTCAGAACTAACCCCACCTACTCGTAAAGAAATTAACTTGGCAATAAGTAGAAAGACAGGCGCAAACACCCTCACTAGTAATTGTAGTGTGGGCAAAACGGTTGAGGTGGACTCTCTCTGTAGATGTCTCCAGGAAGCTGGCAGACAGAAGGACCATGGCTGGAATGCATCTTTACTCTAAAGTTCTCACAAAGTATTTTGTAGAGAAAATATGCAACTTGTTATAAAAATTACATTCAGAAGCAAGACACCATGAAGACACTGGCTTATAAACAAACAGAAATGGATTCATAAAGTCTTCAGAATTTAAATTAGTCCCATATTATACAATAACTAGGCTTAATCTGTTTTTACAAAAGTAAAGACAAACTTGAAAATAAATGTGTAGAACTATAAAGATTTATTTAGCAGATTATAAGAACTAAATTGAATCTGGAAGTGAAAAACCATAACAAATGAAACAGAAAGTCTGATATATAATTAGACATAGCTGAAAAGACAATTAGAAAACTGGGATTCAATCAAAATAAATTATTCAGAACACAGCTTAGAGAAATGAAGTGCAGAAAATACAAAAAAAAAAAAAAAAAAAAAAAAAAAAAAACAGAAATAATAGAGAGATACAGAGAAAATAAAACTGCCATTGCAGATTTCCATACCAAGAGACAGCATGTTCCCCCAAAAAGGGTGAAATAAAGATATTTTCATGGATAAAAAGTTAGTCATCAGCAGGGCCTTGCTAAAATATTTTGATCAAATATTACTAAGAGAAAAGAAAATGAGCCAGATGGAGGACTTTTTATGAAATAAGCCATGCAGAGTGATGACTAGCTATATAAACCAATAATAATACAAGCACATGGGTTAAATGAAACAAGAGAAAATTACAGCAATAATAAAATATAATACATGAGTTGAAATTTAAACTCTTATAAATATGCATGCTTCAGTTTTAAGAGTAGAATCTGCATATGTAAATTCCAAGCTAAAATTGGAAAGAAAATGGAAAAAGAAAACTTGGCCTACCCCAAACCAGTTAAAAATAAAATGAAAAATAAATGTAGTCAGAGCCTGAGGAAACAACACAGGAGACACCATTCTCAAGGACCAAATACATCTCTCCTCCAGCTCAGGTGCTGGATTCCGCGCTCCCACCAATGTGACCCGTGGAGGCGAGGATACGGGAAGTGGCTTTGCATAGATGTGGTGATAAAGACGGGCTCCCCCGAGGAGGACAAAGCAGAAAAATGGCCATCCTCAGGCCAAGAAAGGGCACTCAGTTTTCAGTAGAAAGCAGTGACGCGCCAACACCTGGATCTTGGATTCTCTAGTCTCTAAAACTGTGAGAAATAAATTTCTATTGTTTAAGCTGTCCAAATTGTAACACTTTTAATAGCAAACTGAGGCATACATAAACTCAAGTTTATTGACAAATACATTAAATATAAATGAGCAACATGGGTCTATAAAATATAAAATTTGGGCCAGGGGAGATAGCTCAGTAGAATAAGTGCTTGCCTGGCAAGCGCAGGGTCCTGAGTTCAATGCCCGGTACCGCAAAATAAATAAATAAATAAATAAATAAAACTTAAGGGCCAGCCAAATAGCTCAGCAGATTAAAGCACCTGCAAGCAGGTACAGGGCCCAGGGCTTCAATCCCCGGGCCTGCCATGCTGGCCGCATCCCCAGGGCACAATGAGATGGAGATGGAGACTGGGCACATGCCTGTAATCCCAGATCTTGAGAGGCTATAAACAGGCAGATCTCTATGAGTCCTATCTAATAGTGAGACCTGAACACCTTGTAGATCCTTCCCTAAAATACAAAAAAGAAAAAAACTGTCATACTAGATAAAAAACAAACCCTACTACATGTAATATGTATATCCATAAGCTAAGGATAGAAAAATACTGAAGCAAATGCCCAACAAGATAATTATATGTATATATTAATCTCAAGAAAGAAGTTGGAGGTAATCTCTAAAAATAGAAATTATAGTAAATCTCATCAGCAATGAGTCATTTCATAATAATTAAAGTTTCAATTAATGAGGAAGGTGTAATAATTTTAATTATATGCACTTAAGAGCAAAATGTAAATACATGAAACTATAAGGAGAAAAACTTGTAATCAGAGAAGAGTTTGACATACTTTTTCAATATTTTATCAAATGCTATCATCAAACAGACAAAAAAATCAGGAAATATGTATTCATTTCAATAAATAGTATATGACAAAGGATATATATATATATATTTTTTTTTTCTTTTGCTCCCAATGCCTTCAGGGCAGGTTTGGCTGACTTGAGTTGTGGGGATCGAACCACAGCAACCTGAGCCTGACTGCTTTGTTGAAGTAGCCACTTAAAGAACTGAGCTAAGGGGCAGGCCCCTGACAATGGATATTTTTAAAGAATAAAAAAATAGGTAGACCCACCCCACACACATTATATACAAAATCAATGTCAGGCAGAAAAGCCTAAAGTGAAAGGAAAAATTACAAAGCCATGAAAGGATTTAAGAAGCAGAGCACAAAAGTTCTACTACTTCCTTTATTGTGACAGATGGGAGCTGTCTTTGCATTCATCAGAAGCATCAGGCTTTCTTCCTTCTTTCTTCCTGACTAGTGCCAATACATAAGTTCTAATTTCAGAGGGACATTTGCACCCATGGGCTGAGGTCCCCGTGGAGCTCCCTGGCCCATGAAGAGCTTCTATTCCTGAGGATGAAACTGAGTGCTTTAGAAAGCCAGGGGCAGCCAGCCTGAGAGCCCCACTGCACTCTTTGAGATTCCCACCCTCTGAGCAAAAAGTATTAATTAAAATGAAGGACAAATTTCACTACAATAAAAATAAGTTTTGCTCATGAACAGTTTCAATAGAGGATCAACCAGAGGATATTTGTAATACTTATAATATGGAAGTACTAATATCCAAATGTATAAAGTATGCTTTAAAAAATCGTAATAGATGGGGCTGGTGAGATGGCTCAGTGGTCTAAAGCACCTACTTAGAACAAGCTTAGCAAAGCACAAGGACCGCGGTTCAATCCCCAGCACCATATGCCAGCCAGCCCCGCCCTCTGGTGGGCTGAGCTGGCCACACACACACACACACACACACACACAAATAAAAAAAAATTATAATAGAAAAATAAGCACAGAATTTGGGTAGAATCTTTAGAGAAGAAACCTGCAATGATAAATAATAAAACAGTATTCAATGTCACTATTAGAAAGTTATTAATTAAAATAAAAAAGAGAAAGCACTATCCATCCCAAATGACATGCAAAATGTGAAAGGCCTGATGATGCTGCTGACAAAGATGAGTAAAGGGAACTCCTATACATTACATTGGCAGGACAGGTTTTTGAAAGCTTAGCATGATTTGATCCTATAGCACACCATCTATAGCCCAAGCATGTGCACATGTGCATGGAAATCTATGGGTAAGTTTCTGAGCAGCATCATTTGTATTACCTAACAGTGCAAAAGAAAACTTAAAAGTAAAGACAATAAATTATGGCACAGTCATAGAATGGAATACTAAGTAATCCTCTTTGCTAGAGGTAACCAGTGTCCTAAATTTTATGAGTCTTATTGCCTTGTTTTTCTTATGGCTTACCACTTAAATAATGTAACCCAGCTTTTGCCATTTTGCTTTGCAATGAATGGAATCACAAAATATGTAGTTTTTATTTTCCTTTTATAATTGTGATACAGTTATACCAAAGTATGTATGTTTTCCCTCAAACACATTTCTCTCTGCCTTTGCCTCTGCCTCTCTGTCTCTCTGTCTCTGTCTCTGTCTCTCT
>NW_004524633.1:13543615-13555010 GCF_000260255.1 Octodon degus
CACACACACACACACACACACACACACACACACACGCACAGAGGAAAAGGAAAGATGACATTCCTCAAACAAGAAGTCCAAAATAAAATATCAACAGGACTTCAGAGAGGCAAGTTGCTCAGGTTCAGAGGCTCGGCTGAGTCCATGAACCAAGAGCTTTTGGGCATTTGCCAGCATCTGGATCACAGCTGTGAAGTCATTCCTCTGTCTCCAAATAATCTCACTATATACAAGTTGTCATGTGGTTTTTGTTTCTTGCCTGCCTTCCTCACTACAATATGGGCCCTAAGAGGCCATGGTATGTCTCTTCTGCTCATTACTAAATGTCCTAGGGCTCAGCACAGTGGTTTTACATCCTAATAGATGCTGATTAAACATGTGTTAGGAAGAAATAATGAAATGTATGCTACAGATGTCTTTATCAAGTTATATATGCTGTTATTTTATTCATTTTCCAACATAAGCTGGTCACAGGGCTAGAGCACATCACACAATTGGCTTAAAAAGTGTGCTGCTTTCATATTTTGAGGACCTGAAAGCCAGCCAGATTTCCAACTTCATTCTGCAAAGACATCATGATGAAGTCATAAGCCAGGATGAACACATGCATGCCTGAGCACTTGCTAGTCACTGGGGCTGCTTCAGCGACATTTCTGCCACTAGCCATTCCCTCCTGCTCTGGCAGCTAAGGTTGGGCGGCTCCTCCAGCCTTACGTTCTTAATGAAGGAATGTAGCAGGCAAGGCAAAATCTTTTAAAACACTTCTCAAGGACTTGTCTTCTTCCACAATTTATTTACCTCAGAAGCAAGTGAATTAATGCATTACCTTTCTTTCTCTCACTGCTGATTTAAAAATTAATATTTTAGATCCCAAATCTGTTATTACTGAGATTTTAGAGCAAAGCTTTCACTTATAAAAAATACACAGAGGTAGTACTTATAAAATACTGCTTTGCCTATTTCTTTAGCCATAAATTCATCAGACCATTCCAATGCCATAGTAAAGCTTGAGAGGACTGAGAAGGCATCCTCAATGAAAGCGTTATGGGAAACTAACAAGGGACATACTCCTGGCATTCTCAGCAGAGCTTAGACGATCCATAATCATTCTGAAGCTTCCAAATGAACTGCAGTAGAAAGAAAAGCTTACAAAATTAAACGATGATCCAGGGACCAAAGCAACTCTTGAGCTCTTACATAAAATCTCGCTGGTCTTCACACCTCCCAGGAGCTCTCCAGAACACAGAAGGCACTTATTTGTGACTTGGCTCTACCAGGCAGCCTTGTGTTTTCAAGTGACAAGGAGCTCTTGGTCCGTTTTCTGCACTAAGGCGATCCCAACTGCATTATGTAACAGTTCTCTATGATCCTCTATGTAAGCAAACATTAAAACAAGTAGAAGAATGTTTTGCTCTGCCTGAAATTTAGAACTATTCTGCAATATCTACTTTTTCTTTTGTTATCAGCATCATAAAGGAGAAGTTGGTAAGATGTGTTTATTTATTATATAAACAGTGAAAACTGTTAAATTATGGCATTTTCTGTGCTTAACTAAAAAAATTTCATATGTATATTCTAGTTCATGTAAATTCACAAGAAAATAAAACCAAGGCTGATTCACGTAAAGAAACAGTTTGTAACTAATGTAAAAGGTAACTTTATGAAACAACTACAAAACTGTACTGTTGGGGTTATAACACAAATGATGTCACAGATAGCTATGTGAGATGGAAACTGTGTGTTTCAGCTCCATCTCTGACTCAGTGTGTAACCTAGAAAATGTCACCGTGATTTCTTGTATTTCAGCTTCTGTGAAAGTAGGAATCTAATCTGTACACTAATTATGTGACAGCTGGGAAAATCAAGAGAGACAGGGGCTGGGGAGATAGCTCAGTAGAATAAGCGCTTGCCTGGCAAGCCCAAGGGCCTGAGTTCAATCCCCGGTTCCGTCAAAAAAAAAAAAAAAAAAAAAAGAAAAGAAAAGAAAAGAAAAGAGATAGTGATACAAAATAGTTTATTAGAAAGTATGAGATATCTATGTTAATGCATGTAAAAGTACTATGATCATCATTTTGCTGTTATGCATTTTATTAACTTTTTGCTATTAGATGTTTTAAAACACATAAAATTTCTTGATACTAATAGGTCCTTAATAAGAATTATTTCTGTTTTCCTTCCCTACTTTGTTCTTAAGAGCCCAGAGTACTTTTAATCTTTGTGTGTGTGTGTGTGTGTGTGTGTGTGTGTGTGCGTGTGTGTGTGTGTGTGTGTGTTAGTGAAAGGTCTACAGGGTATTCAGGGTCTCACTACTAGATTGGACTCATAGTGAGTCACCTGTTTAGAGCCTCCCAAGAGCTGGGATTACAGGGGTGCGCCACCATGCCCAGTCTCAATTGTCATCTCAGCACACCCTGGGGGTGGGGCTGGCACGGCAGGCCCAGGGATGGAAACCCAGCCCCTGCACCTGCTTGTAGGTGCTTTAATCTGCTGAGCTATTTGGCCGGCCTAGATCAGTTTTAATCTTATTCAGCTTAGGCTATTCATTCCGTTTTGTGCTGGCTCACCAGTGGGAAGTTAGAGTGAGGAAAGATCACCTCGATGCCCTTCTTTCTTGGCCTTAGGTTCTGAAGCCTTCTGGGCTCTAACATAACCCCAGCACTTTCACACACTTCAGCTGCAAGAGTGCTTCAAGACCCAGCAGCTTGTCTTACTCCTCACTGATAGAAAGTCCTACAACGTGAACATGTACTAACCAGGAACATCCTTTGAAGTCTGTTTCAATAACCAGAATGCTTCCCTGAGATCTGAATAGAATTGATTTTATTTCACTGAGCACTTGCTGCAAAACACTACCAGGGGCAAAAGATACATGCAAGAAAGCTATGCTGAAAAAGTTGCAGTGCAGAAACATGAATACACACATGGGCAGCTGGGGTGATACAAGAAATAAATCGGAGCACTCAAGGAGGAAAATAAAGGCTCTGGGAAATACAAGGGAAAGAGCATATCTTCACGAAATAAGTGATGGAAACCTGGTGAAAACCAGGCTCCAGAGCAGAGGAACTTGGCCCAGAGAAACTCTCTGGGTCAGGGAAATTATGGTGCGCACAGCATGACACGGGTATACGTTTCATAGGTGGTTTTCGTGGAGGACTCCTTCAGTTCATCTGGCTGTACCTTTCTTACCGATCTGACTTCAACCTCACTCTCAAATCTTATTTTTTAAAGAAGTATGATTCGTTATGTTATACATTACATATTGCTTCCAGAAAATCTGCTCCAGAATGGGGAAAGTTTTAGAACCATGCCTTTCTTGGTTAAGATAGCTTTTGCACTAATTTGTTTCCAGTTTTGTCTCTTTGCTGTCACTTAAGCACATGCACACATAGAAAAACACATGCTCCTGTGCTTTTGCTTAGGAAAACTTCTTACTCTACAAGATATTTTATTTTATCTAATCTATAGTTCACAAACAACATATATAAACAAAAGCAAAAGAGAAAATAGGTTTGACTTTGAGCATCAGAATGTCTCAAAGAGATATTTGAAAAATATTTCACAGGATATGAATATAGGTCATATGTGAAGCACAGGGAAAAGAGATTAGTTATAAATGCTGGGCAAGCATTCATACTGATTTGGCAGATTTAAATTAACCTTCGCTGTTGTTGAGCTAATGCTATATGTGACATATTTAATATTGACTATAATAATTGCATGGAAAGCTAAAGTCTGCTGTGAATTATTATTTTTAAGTTTTATTAAGGTATAACTGATAAATAAAAATTTAATATTTTAAAGTGTAAACTGTGATGATTTAATATGTTGTGAAAAGTCCGACGTAATCAAGTTAATTATCTGTCATCGCCCATATTTACCATGTTTTTTATGTGACGAGTACACTTGGTAATTATTCATACTATATTTGGTGGATTTAAATTATCTTTAGTGCTTAGTGTTTTAATGCTATGATTTACATATTTAAAATTCAATTTAATATCTTTGTTATATGAAAAGCCAAGTTTTACATTGCATTATTATTTTCATTATTTTCTAGGTTAATTGTGATATAGTTGGCAAATAAAATTTAATACATTTAAATTACACAATGTGTTAATTTAATATCAAATACAATTAAGAATAACTGTAACAACCAAACTAATTTCACATACTTGCCATTTTTTCCTGTGGAAAGGATACTTAATGATTTAATCCCTTAGTAAACTTATAAGTAAAGTATATGTTATAGTGTCACCAACTGAAGACACTATGCCATACTTTATATCCTCAGAATTTATTCATATATTTGGAGTGGGATTTAGTTTATTTTTAATTAATATTACTTTTAATTCCCCAATCACAATTGCATGATTTGGAGCAATTAGTTTGAGAAGTAATTAATGGAAAATGGAATTCGAACAGGCTATATATTTCATAGTAACTATTGTTCAAAAGTTGGTAAAATATACTCTTACAAAATTTGACATTGAAAAACCATAATGTTGAGAAATAAGATCGAAAAATAATCAGTGAAAGAGCCAAAGGTGGTGAAATGATGTAGGTGAAGTGTAATGATTTTTTTTTATTTCTAAGCATGATTAAAACTCCCACTAATTCATCAAGGAGAAGAAGGAATAATTAATTGTTGCTTGCAATGCAGTGATTATACTGAGAAGATAAGTAATTCATACAAAGAGAGATATGTATCATAGTATCTCGATGAATTCTCTTTTTTTATGCATTTAGTACAGGGTCTACAGCATCTCACTACATAGATAGGACTTGTAGCGATTCTCCTGCCTTCAGCCTCCCAAGTGCTGGGACTCCAGGTATGCGCTACCACACCCACTCTCAATGGCTGTCTCAGCGCACCCCAGGGGTCAGCACACCAGATAGAGAACCCCGGCACTGCACTCTGCATAAGCAGGTGCTTTAGTCCGCTGAGCTATCTGGCCTGCCTGGAATCTCTATTTTGATGGTATACTGTTACTTCATGTGAAAATTTGGAATATTTCCAGACAGAACTTGACTCTTATTTTCATAACAATATTTTTATACAATTAAGATACTATTTCAATTACATATCAGAATGTGTTCCTTTTTGGACAAGTATAACGAAATGTAGTAGTTGAGCTATTTCATCAATATTTTAAAAAACCTTTCTTTGCAATAACTGAAAAAATGGGCTAAGTTATTTTTCTGAAAAGAAAAAGAAAAAGCACGGATAAAATAACACAAATGAAACAATTACCAGCCAAATAGCTCAGTGGGCTAAGGTGCCTGCTTAGGCAGGGCGTAGCAGCTGGGGTTCAATCCCTGGCATGCCCTGCCGGCCCCATGCCTGGGCCAAACTAAGGCCTCGATTGAGACTGGGTGTGGTGGCACCCACATGTAATCCCAGCACTTGGGGAGCCTGAAATTAGGAGAATCACTATGAGCCCGATTATGTAGTGAGATCCTGTAGCCCTGTACTAAGTGGAAAACAAAACAAAACAAAACAAACCCACCACCAACAACAACCAAAACCAAGTTTGAAGTTCCCAGTTGAGGCTTTCCTGTTGCTTGGCTTTGTTATTTCTAGCCCCTATTTCCAAGCCCAGTAGAACATGTCATAAAAGCAATGCACAAAGCAGGCACTTTAGACCACCGAGCTATCTCGCAGACCCAGCAACTGGTCTTCAAAAAGGCTATGAATAACAACTATGAAGAAAACAATATGCAATGTATTAATTATTGTAACTGCCCTACTAATCTGTTTTGAAACTCTCTCATTGCTATTTGTTCCTCAATAAAATTAATAAAAAATAGAATGTAAAAAAAAGCAATCCAGTTTCCTCAACAGGCTTTCAGCTACCCAGATACTATTTATCTATGTTTTAGAAGAATTATTTGTGTTGGTTACAGTTTTCCACTAAGAGTACTTGTAATGAACTAAGAGCTTCCTTCAGTGAATGTAAAATTATATACCACAGTGGTCTGTGCTGAGGTTTTAAACCAGGCCTGACAAAGAACATCAGAGCTCTTAAAATTAATGTGATAAATGATCCTTCAACTCTAAGAGAAAAGAATTAATGTCTAGGGTCTTTGTACTCATAGAATGTAACACAAACCAATCTCCATATGAAATAATTGTTTGGAAAGAATGGTGTAAATGTAATGATTTATTTATTGACATTTCTTTAAGAACTGTTTTTTTTTTATAACCCTTTTCTCTTACTTCCTGTTGGGATCAATTCAAGTATGGGTAGCACATTTATTTCTCAAACATAGTTTACTGTTGAGAAGAGGGCCATATGTTTGTGCATGTAAATCCTAATAGATGACCTCTCCCACACAGTTTGTATAGAAATATTCCTTACCTATTCACTTTATACTTATTGTTTTTGCCTCACATGAGAACAAGCCAAACTGATAAAAAGCAAACCCACGTGTCATGGTTTGTGTCTAGTTGCCCCCTAGTGCCTCATGCAGTCACTGAGGTGACTTCTAGAGCTTATGATTAATCCATGATCCAACGCTGGAATTATGGGTGTGAGTGCTACACCTGCCCTGGAGTGGGTGATCTGCATTACAATATAAGGGAGGGAGACAGGCTTGCTAGCCACCACAACTGGTGCTCCTCCCCTTGCTCTTTGCTGTTTTCCACTGCCATGAATTGCTGCCCTCTGCCATGTGCCTCTGGCCTTGGAGCTGAGTATGGACTGAATCCTCCACTAACTGTGAGCTAAATAAGCCTTCCTTCCTTAATTGTGGGTGTTGGGTATTTTGTCTCAGCAAAGAGAGAAAAGTTACACAGATAGAATTTGTTACCAGAGAAGTAGGGTCATTGCTGTGACTATACACCTGACCATGTCATTCAAGAGCCTGTGGGAATGGTTTATGGGTAGAGACAGGAAGGGTTTGGATATGCTGCCTATAAAAGAAGCGATGGAATTCCTTCAGCTGTTTTGTATGGATGATTCTGGTCAATTCTCAGAAGACCAGAATGCTGATAGAAATCCTGCTTATAAAGGCCAGGCAGAGAGGTTTCTTCTGGGAAGAAGGACTACATTGACTGTTGGACTCTAGCTGATGTGTGTTATGGCTTGGAGGAAAGTTTGTCTGCATTTTGCTTCTAGGGAATGACACAGCCTTTCTATTCTGGATCAAAGTGAAGAATAAAATGCATGCTGCAAAGTTGATCCCAAAGGTTGCAGAGAAGAAAAAGCAGTAAAATTCCTGGGGGCATAAGCAGAGCAACACGAGTAGAGATGATCATACAAGTAGCACTCAGAATACTCATGGGTGTGTGCATGACTTCATGCAGAGAGCAATCCGGAGTCAGAGTGCCACCTGGGAGAGGAGTGTGAATCAGGATTGGAGTAGCGGTGATGTAGGGAAATGAGGAGAATGTGGGATGGCAGAGACAGCGAGAAAGGCAGGAGTGGCAGGGGAAATGCAATCTCCTCTTGTATGTAACAGGAAAGTGAACATTTAAGAACTCTCAAATGAACACTGTCTATACTCACAAAATGCTAATCACAGAAGTTTTGTTTTGATGTTTTGATTATTGAAATGATGCTTGTACTACAGTGAAGAACTGACCAAGAAGAATGTTTGAAAAGAGGCAGCAGGGGTAGAAGTGGGACTGTGGTCCCCATCTGATAAGGAGAAATCACTTTTGATTTCCTGTTGGGTTTGGTAGCTACAAAGCACAGCAAGAGGCTAATCCAGATGTAGTCAAACACCTCCAACCTTCTCTCCACTTATGTATGTGCAGCAAGGATACATATGAGAAACTGCAGGCTCGACCTCACGTCCTAGGGCAGAGAATCAAAGTTCTTTTTATATTAAATATTAAAAACAAGAAATAAAATCCATCTAAAACAATGCAGTTTAGGTCAAATCATTACTGTGCTTAACACTAAGTTTTTTAACCTCTCTATGCTTCAGTTTTGTCATCTAAAAATGGGTAAAACAGAGCCTCAAAAAGTTGTTGGGTACATTATATGGGTTAGTGCTTGGCAAGCAGCAAGAAAAAGTAGTGCCAACACAAAGCAGCAAGAAGAAATAGTGTCCAATCGTAGTTGATAACTATTTTACTATTGATCACTACTTAACTGCAATTACTATTTTAATATTGTGCTTATACCCACTTAACATAACCAGAGATCCAGGTAGCCTTCCATAGTGAATAATATTCAGCTCTCCTGATTCTCAAGAAAACTTAATATGAAAGGTATTGGGGATTCAAATCAAATCCATCCCACAGCAGCCACCTTATCTGTTTTGAATACTTTTGAAGTTAGGTAGACAGCCCAAAGTCTTTCAAGATTGTTCAAAATATATATATTTGAGTAACTTAAACTAAACTACCAAAAGTTAAAATGAAGGAGCTCATTGTAAGAAAACTGTATATTATAATTCACTCAGTTTTCTACAGGCTCTTTTTCACACAGATGAGGAAAAGTTGTTGCAATGTTTGTGCCAACAGACAGTCTATTCCACCTGAGAGAGAATGTCACATTGGATTGCCGTGGGATATGGAGGCTCAAAGGTAAGGAAAGAGCTCTTGCCCAGTGAATCATAGATCAAATTTACATATTTTGCCTAAAGAAACATCTTTTCCCTTAAATTAATATTTGATCTTCGAGCTGCCTGCAGGCCTTCTCAATTTCCATGTGGAGTTCAATCCATTTAAGTAATAATTTTCAATGGCTACAACTCTAGGTAACACTGATATCATGAAGGAGAAGGGAAAAAAGTCAAGAGAAATTAAAACTATAGAAGAATATTTTGACCCTGGAATTTTGGCAATGAGGACATTCAATAGAAAATAAAATTTAATCTGAGTCAAATTAGATTCAGTAAATAGTATCAGGAGAAAATGAAAGAGGAATTCTATGAATATACATAATGAACTTTTTTGAAGCAAGTTGAGAAATATTCAAAATAAATGCAAGAATCACCTGTTGGTAAATAAAAAACCAGCACAATTTTACATGGAAAAAATTAAAATCTGAGAAATAATCAATGGAAGATGGAATTGACATCAGCTACAACTTCTTACAGTAATATCTATTAGTCAAAATTGATAAAATAGTACATTGCAAAATTTGACATTAGAAAGCTATAATATTGAGAAATAGGACAAAAAATCAATGAAAGTGCTATAGATGTAGATGAAACATAATATATCAAATCTTTAATACTGAATGTAGTAAACACTTTAGTTAAAATAAGCATAGTAGAATAAAAGGTTAAAGTCATAGTTTAACATCACAATATTAAAAATTATGGAATCAAATGAACTAATATTTTATACCAAAAGACTCTGAGAACTTTTTACTTATCCAAATTCATTAATTCTGGCAGCAAATTTGAGTTAAACAGTTACTTATAAGCAGAATCATAGTATCTCTATTTTTAAATTGAGGCAAAATTTCAGAATCCAATTGTTGAGGTTAGCCACTATACATGACAGCATTCTGGCTGGCTAGTAGACTAAATTTGCTTTGGGGATTCTACTACTTCAGTACTGAACAAATTAACATTGATTAAATTAGTAAATGAAATAAATATTGATTATGAACAAAGGAATATGAAGCCACTGGCATTTGTGCTCTGTGTTTTTTAATTAGCCATTGGTTATTTGCTTGGATCACTTACTGATTTCAAGAACAGCAGTTGTTTCTGTGCATGGAGCAGACCAGGACCAGGACCATGGCTGCAGCAGAGAGACCAGGTAGGAGACTGTGGCGAGTGAAGGAGGCAGAGGCTTAATGAAGTTATGTGCTGGAGTAGGGACACATGGCATTTTTTTGGAGAAGGAAAGACAGGCACAAAAGCAGGTTTGGTGAGATGCAGAGTTAAATTTAAAAATCTGGAGCAAGAAGGAACAATCAGGCAGGTGACAAATATAGGTGCTAAAACCATATGCATAGACCAAACATATGGAACCAGAAGAATTTGGTTCAGAAAGAGAAAGTCAGAAAGAGAAAACTCATCCCCAGGGCTATTTGGCAATCAAACTCTGCACATTAAAAATAGGGTGGAGGAGTAGATGTCAGAGAGGCATAAGGAGAACCAGGACAGTGTGCTAGCATGGAGCAGCACAAGACAGTGTGCTCAACACAGGGGTGACTCGCTGGGTTACCTTCTTCAAAACACTAAGGTAAGCACAATTCTTCAGGAGAGAAGCCACCTACAGATCTTTGTCTTGTGAAATACTGCAGATAAAATACAATACTGATTGGCGTTTGATCAATAACAGAACAAGGGCTGGGGAGATAGCTCAGTAGAATAAGTGCTTGCCTGGCAAGCACAAGTTCCTGAGTTTGATCCCTGGTACCACCAAAGAACAAACAAACAAATAAATTTGGGCTCGGGGAGATAGCTTAGTAGAATAAGTGCTTGCCTGGCAAGCACAGAGTTCTGAGTTCAATCCCTGGTACCACAAAAACAAAAACAAACAAACAAACAAACAAAAAAAAACACCAGAACATGACATAAGAAAGTAAAGTCATGCCTGTAACTAGTTCTTAAACAAAATGGGGTGGCATTTGGAAGATAATAAAGGAGTTAGTGGAGATTTTCCATTTCCATTATGCAAGTGTCTGGTATTAAGCCATGTTTCCATATGGAGGTGGAAATCGTGTGAAGACAAAAATTAACTACAAGAGCAAGACCCTTCAAATGGCCGCAATGATGGAGGTCCCAGCCTCAGAAAGGGCCTTGGGTTGTCACAAAGGAGAATTAACACTAGGGACTCTGGTACTCCTCTTTGGAAGAGGAGACTGTTAAAGGTTTTAAATGGGCTAACTTCAACCATCAATTTTTTAAAAACCCACTCATGTTGTCAACCCAGTTAAACTCTTTAAAAGAAGTAGAAATATTGAGAAAGTGGCTCAAAAAAAGACGGCACCATTTACACAGCCCAGAACCCAGAATGTTTAGCCAAAGATCCTCAACAACAGAAGGGAACATAAAATCTGGGAGAGACACACTTCCAAGGGATGGAAAGCCAACAGCCCTGGATTGTGGTTCAGCCCTGATTCCATGGAGTTCTCCTATTTAAACTCCTCTGGGAGAACAGGGAATTAAGGTCATATCCTGTGTTGGTCTTCTTTTCCTTCTTTGGCTCTTGCATAAATATAAGCAGCATTTCAGGGTCATTTTCTTCTTAGACTATTTTGTACCAGAAAGAAAAAAAGAAGAGTGCCTCTTTCTCCTTGTATCACTTGTCTCAAGCCCTTATAAGAAAGATGAAGAGTTTATTATGGGCCTAATTATTTTATCCTTATGGAGAAAGAAAGACTTATGAGGGGCTGGAGAGATGGCTCAGTGGTCTAAAGCACCTACTTAGAACAAGCTTAGCAAAGCATCAGGGACCGCGGTTCAATCCCCCAGCACCACA
>NW_004524633.1:13555110-13574867 GCF_000260255.1 Octodon degus
GCATCAGGGACCGCGGTTCAATCCCCCAGCACCACATGCCAGCCAGCCCCGCCCCCTGGTGGGCTGAGCTGGCCACACACACTCTCTCTCTCTCTCTCTCTCTCTCTCTCTCTCTCTCTCTCTCTCTCTTAAAAAAAAAGACTTATGAATAAAAACATGATTCAGATCATGCTGAGCAATGAAAACTTATTTTGACACATGGTACATTTTGAAGCGAAATAATTCATTAATTTCTGATGCCTCAAAAAGGGTTTGGTTCTACTTTTATCCAAGGAATATTCCAGTTTTTATCTCAATCCCAAGATTAGAAAATTTTGAGTAGAAATTTACAAAAAAGCCTCTACAACAATTATATTGCTTACCTTTCTACCTTGTAGGATCATATTCTATCAAATTTTAAAAATCTGTTTGAAGGAATTTTAACACTATAAATTCTAAGTATAAGAAAAATAATTGAATTTATCAAGATACAATTAAAGTTAAAAAGAGCCAATAAAAGGGGCTTAAAACAGAAGTAGGAAAATGTACACTTAGTAGTATTTTTTAACTTTTCAATTGACAGAATAATGATTGTGTACTTTTATGGGGTATACTGTGAAGACTGGGAGTTTTGCTTACTTGCTTTGGTGTGGGCTATATTCCCAGTACTTTTTTTTTTTATCTTAAAACAGGTTTTCACTAAATTACTAAATTGCCAAGGCAGAGCTCAAACTTGCAGTCCTTCTGCCTCAACTCCCAAGAGTTCTGGCATAACACACATACACCAACACACTAGGAGATAGTGCGAAGTTCTATCAGCCAATCCATGGTAAACCACTGAGTCAAGTTAATTATCACTCACTCCCTCACCTTGGTGACCACAGTTTGCAATAATGTATATTTAAATATTGCTAATATGATCATCTTTTTTAACTGAGGATCATCTGGAATCCACATAATGTTGGCTGTCAGGGCATAAAAGTCCATATTTGTGTCTCAGTGCCAGTTAGAGTACAATGGCTAAACTACTCTAGAAGCCAGCACTGCTCAGACCTACATTTGCACATGAGCCACTTGAGAGCCCTGTAGAAATGCAGGTTCTGCTTCAGCAAGTTTGGGGCAGGGCTTGAGCATCTTATTTCTAACTCCAGGGACTGTGTAGACTGCTGAGTGTCAGGCCATAGTTTGAGTAGTGAGACTGTCCTACATGGGACCAGCCCTGGAAAGAGCTGTATATACAGAGCAGTGGGCGAAATACTCAGCGTCAGAAAAGCCTAAAAGTGCAGATCTTTATCAGAAAGAGATTAGAACAAGACTTGTCTGTGTCATGATCTAAGCTCAGATGGTAGGATGAAAAAAAATAGAAGCGGTGTGGGTGAAGGGGATAATAAAACAGCAGTGGCTGAATGATGCTCACCTGGGCTGGTCTTTCACAATTCCAAATGTGAAAACCCCTTCAAGAAGGATAAATCAGCCACTTGATAAAAGGATCCTTCAAGACTCATTGCCAATGATTCTTTACTAACTAAATACTTAGAGGAGTCCCTAGATCTTGAAAGAACTGTGTGTTTTTAATGGATAAACTAACGTGTAAGAGTCTTAGACTAACTCAATGCTCATACTATGACTTACCATAATCCTGTTTCCCAGTGAGACTAACTGCTCTTTTTCCTAGGAAAAAAAAACACGAAGGGAAGAATAAATCTTTATGTAAAGAGGTCAATAACCTTGGAGCTCAATACCCATCTCTCTCTGTTCTAAAACACCCTAATCCTCAGGCTTCCAAACACAGTAAACTATGGTCACTTGGACTGCCTGAACCACTATAGATAGTCTGATATCCACAGAGGATGGGTTACAGAATGTCACCGATAATAAAATCCAAAGTTGATTTGAAACTGTCTCATTGCTCTCTGTTTGTCAATAAAACTTTGAAAAAATAAAAAAAATAAAATAAAAATAAAAAAATAAAATATAAAAAAAAATAAAATAAAATAAAATCCAAAGATGCTCAGGTCCTTCTATGAAATGCCTTAATATTTGTACCTAGCCTATACATCTATTCTCATATGCTTTAATCTGTATATTGCATATTGCAATGTAAATGCTATGTAAATAGTTGTTGCGATTAATGACATTCAGGTCCATTGTGGGCCTAACTATAGTACATGTCAGAGAGTCTGTAACATTTTCAATTCTTGGTTGAATTTGCTCATGGAAATGGAGAACCCACATGTGGAGACTGAGGTAGAGATGAGAGGATGACATACTTAATACCAAAGCCAATGATAATGAAGATTTAATATTAAGAAATTACTAAAAAACACAAAAAGGTATAGGAGGGAGAAGGTATGGGATGGCAAAATAACAGCTGCTATACAACCTTGTATCATGTAGATAATTTATGCAGACTCAAAAATATTATCACACACATAAACTGCATCAGAACATGAGGCATTTTGTTTACTTTCACTTTGTGGTACTACTTAAACCTAGGAAGATACATTAGTCATGAAAAACTTAATATGCCTTAAGCACATCTATTTATATGCAAAACAGTCAGTGTAGATGAGGGGAAAAAGATGAAATTCAAGTCCAACAGACCCACTTTAATTAGATCATGAATGACTTTCATCTTTAACAGAATCTCCTGCATAGTAGTCATGGGGCAGGCTACTCTACTTGGAAGGTATAATTTATGATTGTTTGGGGAGGGGGTGAGTGACATGCCACCTTGAACAATAGTAGCATTCTAAATCCACAAGATTTACCAGTGTTAAACAAAAATATTAACACTCTCAAGGAGCACTCCATTTTTGGTGCTTTATCAACTTGAGCCCCCTAACAATACTGAAAAGGGTTTCCAGTGTTGAACTATCATGCAGAAATTATAACGCCGGGACTCAGCACTGATGCTTTTCATCAGTCTAAGTGCAGCAAATCATTAGGAATCAGAGTCAGAAAAAGGATTCCAGGAAAGCAAGAAAGTTAAAATTGCATTCATTTGGGAAACATAAAAACATGGTAATTAGGAACAAAAGAACTTTTGGGACTTACTTTAGAGAATACAAAATAAACACACAAAAATCAACATGTTTCATACAGCAACAATGAATATACTAAGGAAGAAAATAAAAAACAATCCCATTTGCAGTAGCTTCAAAAATTTAAATACCTAGGAAATAACCTAGCCAAAGAAGTGAAAGACCTTTAACAACAAAAACAATAGTGTTCTCAAAAAGGAGATCAAAAAGACGTCAGAAAATGGAAAGATATCCCTTGTTCTTGAATAGGCAGAATCACTATTGCAAAAAATGGCCATACTACCAAAATTGACATTTATATTTAATGCAGTCCTGGTCAAAACACCAACAATATCCTTCATAGAAATGGAAAAAGCAATCATAAAATTTATGTAGAACCAGAAAAGACCAGAACAACAAAAGAAATCCGGGGCAACAAGAGCAAAGCAGGAGGCATCACAATGGATTTTAAGATATAAGACAAATCTACAGTGACAAAAGCAGCATGGTACTATCACAGAAACAGACATGCAGATCAGTGAAACAGAGTAGGGGATACAAAAAGTATCACAGGCACCTCCAGCTCTTTGATCTTCAACAAAGAGGCCAAAAACATAGGCCAAGAAAAACACAGCCTCTTGAACAAATGGTACCAGAAAAACCGTATTTTGTACCTTATATTACAGTAAAATAAAATGCATAAAATAAAAATGGATCAAAGACATAAATATAGAAACAAAAACAATCTGCTGGAAAATAAAACAGGTAAAATTCTTGAGGACAGGTACAGGCATAGGCATAAAATGTAACAAAGAATCAACAAATGGAATTATGTCAAATTTAAAGGCTTCACCACAAGAAGGAAATAGCCAACACAGAGAAACCTACAAATGAGAGAAAAAAAATGTTTCTAGCTTCTCCTTGGGCAGAAGACTAGTATTTGGAATATGCAATTTTAAAAACTTCCAAAACACTAGATTCCTAAAAATGAAAGACCCAGTCAAAAAGTGGGTAATTGAAATGAATGACACTTCTCAAAAGTAATAGTAAAAATGGCTAATAAGTGCCTGAGAAAATGTTCACCATTTTTGGTCATTAAAGAAATGCAAATCTGGGGGCTGGGGAGATGGCTCAGTGGAATAAGCGCTTTCCAGGCAAGTACAAGGGCCTGAGTTCAATCCCTGGTTCCACCAAAAAAAGAAAAAAAAGAAATGCAAATCAAAACAATATAGATATTCCACTTTACTCTAGAAAGAATGCACTGTCACCAAGAAAGCAAACCAAAAAATACTGATGAAGTTATGGGAAAAATGAAACCCTTGTACACTGTTGTTGGAATGTAAAACTACTATACCCTCTGGAAATCAGTGTGGTGATTTTTCAAAAGTAAAACAGACATTCATTCCACTTGCCCCAGCTATACACATCTGGACATTTTCCCAAAAGAGAATGAATATTCTTCCATACCCTAATGTTATGTGAAATTAGGCACAGATGGTTGAATATTACATGGTTTCTCTTACAGTAGAGACCCAAAAATATAAATAATTTCAAGGGCAAAATAAAAGATAAATGGTAGGAAACAAGGAAGTAGGCCTTTCAGAGATGAGAAGATCCAGTTTAGAGAAAGAGGGGAGATGAGACAGAAGAGGAAGAGGAAATGATAAGATTTAAGATGTGATATGTGTGTACCAGCTTTCTACAGTGAGTGTATTTCTTATGTACTGCAAACATGTATAGTGAAAAATAAAATTAAAAAGGGGAAATAATTTAAGTCCTTTATGTTTAGTCTATGCAGAGCCCAGTTAAGCCATCATGAAATGACTTTGGATATTTTGCTTTTCATATCAATCCTTATATTCCTATATGTTATTATTTTAACTATTAGATCATGAAGGCAAATTGTATCACATAACCAACAAAAATACATAAAATTACTATGTCCTGGGTATACTTCTCCACTTACATTATCTCCTTTAATAGTCACGACTTTTGAAGTAGTTACAATAACCACTGGCTCTTGCAGTGCCCCTGATGGACCCGTCAATGGGTAAAGATAGGATAGGCTTCCTCTTGGGATGTGTTTTTGTCAGGGGCTCAGTTTCCTATTCCTGAGACCACCTGCTGGTCTTTGGCCCTAAGGCCATACCTCTCTGCTACTAGGCCTGATAACTGGATCTAGCTCTCAGGACTCCAATTGCCTGGGATAGATTATGACTGTGAATGGCCATCATTCCCAGAGCCATGATGCTGCCACTTACCTGAATTTCCAGCATGTTCTCATGGAAGGAACTCCTGTGCCCTGCCTGTCCAACTGGACGCTCATTGGTTGCTATTGCCTCCCCAAGTTGTACCTGATCTTGGCAAGTGCATTTTCCTGCTGTCCCTGTACAGCCAATGTCCTCATTCCCTGCTGTGTTCTGGCCTCCACCTTTGCCTACTTAATGACCTCTGCTATGGAGACCTGCTACTTGCAGAAGTCTGATGTTCATTCTATGTCATGTGAGGAAAAGGTTGGTTATAAACTGCTTGCTGGCAATGTCAGAAATTGTTGACTTGAGCCTTTTACAGCTCAGCATATTAATATAGCTTTACTTTTTATACTTTATTTTTATACTTTTCTGCTGGATGGTTAAGACCAAGATAAAGCAAGACCTATATAACAAGAAATGTAACTTTTGTATCTGATTAGGTCAGTCAAATCCTCTCAGGATCTAACCTGAAACCCTGTACCACAGTTTGTAGATCCTTTGTGAGTATCAGTCATGTGGATGAATCACGGTCATTGCTTGACCAATTTGTTCTCTGTGAAAGCCTGAGAGAATGTTTTCTCTCCATGTGACTCTCCTTAGGCACACTCTACATCATCAGTCACATTCCTCTGTGGCCACATAATCTCCTTGATCAGAAAATTTGGGCCACGATTGAGTTACATGATGTTACAGTACAGGTTCTCCTATGTCCTGAGTCTTCACTGACCTTGAAAGGCTAGAATCAAAATTGCTGGCTGTCCTTGCAGCCCTTCTTTTTCTCTAATTTTTGGTCTGCAAACTTAGGTTGTTAACTCTTTAGAAGAGAAGCTTATTATTCCCTTACAACATAGACAGTTGAGCTTAACCTCATTATCTGTCTGAATAACAAAAATCTTAGACATAACATGGAACAGGTATTTTCCATCAAGTATTGATATGTTAAACTTTGAGTTCCTATAAAATATGAAGAAAAAAATTAAAATTAAAAAATAAAAAATATTTTAAAAAATAAGAATAAACAATTACATATTTGTACACAGAAATTTAGAAATCTAACCATATACAGCATTGTAGCAGGACAGTCCTGTGACATTTCTTTTCTTGTCTTATGTTTTCATTTATTACCCTTTTTTAAAAAACAAACATTTACTTGAGAGCCAGTCCTTTTATTGACTACTAGACCATATTGGAATATTTTGCTGAATTCACACATCTACAATATTTAAATGGCAATGGAATACCCTTCTCTAATGAAACTAAAGAAAAAAATGGGATATAAATAAATGACCATTTTGTATCTGTATATTCAAAATAGTTAGAATAGATATATAGCTACTTCCTCTTAATTCAATGAATAGAAAGATTTGTTCTAATAGTGTTCGTGGACAGGATATCATGTCTGCATCTTGTATAATGAATAATCACTAAGACAACAATATGCAATGTATTAATTACTGAAACTGTGTTAGTAATCAGTTTTGAAACTGTCTCATTGCTATTTGTTTCTCAATAAAATTATCAAAGAATAAATAAACTGCTTGCTTAGGGCAGGAACTATAACTAGGCAATGGGCACAACCATTACCAGAAGTTAATTTTTTTTCATTCTTTAATTTATTCATTCACTTACTGGGCCTTTACTGGACTTATACTTGCTATCCAATGCTGTGCTGGGTAGTAGAACTACCCATGTGAGAAATGGAATCCCCATCCTCTTGCACTTATTTAAATGCACTAAGATTATACATTTTAGCAAATGAGCACACCATAATTTTTTGCAAATGTGGTATAATAAGTGCTATGAAAAAATACAAGATGCGAAGGTAGCATTAAATCTGAAGTGTCGCAGATGTTTAATAACTACCGTGACTGTTGGCATTCTCATGGGAAGTGAGCAGGTCAGAGAGCCTGTAGTAAGTGTGGAGTAGGCACAGATGAGAAGCCGGCTGGCTGTGCTGGAGGACCTGGGTGAGCGGCTGAGTGCTAAGCAGAAGTGGGACACATCTGACTGCCATATAAGAGTCCTAATTGTTCCCAATTAGATGGTCTTAAAAAGATACACACTAAAGCACTGAGATCTGGGACAGACCTGAGGCTTCTAGGATTCAGCAACCCACACCCAAAGAAGAACTTAGGTTCTCAATCACAAGCAAGTAGCCAACAAAACAAACACAAAACCCTTTGCAGCCAGCTATGCAAAGGCAACACAATTCTAAGTGTCATAGTCCAGTATAGGAAAAAAGAAAGGAATTGTTACCCTATGCATAAGTGGCCTTTTTTATAATTACAAATTTTGTAGTGCTAGGGATTGAACCCAGGTCTTGCGTATGTACCACTGAGCTACAGTCCAGGCCAAGTGTCCTTTTCTGTGGTTTGAGTTGATGCAGTTTCAAAAAAAAAAAAAAAAATACTATGGAGAAGTATAGAGAAATGCAAAATACTGAAATAAGCAACAGAAAAGAGACCAGAAAATGGGTGCCATATCTCTCATTCCACCAGAAAGATAAAAATTACTGGTAGTAAGAATAACTAGAGCCCATGAAATCCCAAAGCAGTACAGTGGCCACAGGAAGAGGAGGCTGAACACCACATGTTGGCAATCAGAAGTCAGTGCATGTTCTTAGGGAGGGTGAAAGACTTAAGGACTCATAGCTTAAAAATGGATGCATTTTTCAGATAGATGAGATAAAGTTCTGCTTTTTGCATAGCCAGACACACCCAAGGATCTTGGGTAAGGATTCTGTTTTATCCTCTGTAAAATGGGATGGAACTTTGTTCTCAGGTTGTCGGAAGGAAGAAACGAGGTAACAGTTGAAAAGCTCATCACAGTGGCTGTCATTGAATAGGCATGTAGTGAATGTAAATGCCTTCCCTTATGGATCATAGAAGCTGCAAAGCATGGTGGATAGGACAGATGAATGATGAAAATAAGAATGTTTCTGATTCACAAAATAAATCAGGTCCTTGAGATATATACATGCTTTTGTGGTTCTAGTGTTGTGCTGTTGGTACTCAAGAAACTTTGGTTGAATGAAACAAGACCACCACAACTATATTTTTATTATTTAAAATAGTGTGAACAACTGTTTGGAAAAATCATAAACATTTCAAGAAATAGTCTGAATTATGAGGCAAACATGCACTCCTCGAAATGTATCCAATGTAATCCCTTCCATAAACGCAATGCAACAACATAAAAAGGTTACTGACACTGCGATAGGCAGGAACCTTCCAATACTGTTAATAATCATGCTTCACATAGTCTTGACTCAAGGCTGTTTCAGAGCTAATTCATCTGACTTTCTAAGAGCGTGTGCCTTACATCCTTTGTCTCTCTCACACACACGCACACACACACACATGCATGTATGCACATACACACATATGCACATACACATGCATACAAACATACACTAGTATCTCTGCCCATGAATTTAATTCTCTCCACAGTTCTTGTTGCAAATTGAAGTGGATGAGAACCAGATCAAATTTCCTCACATGGCCAAAATTGAATCTAATCACTGAATTTGATTTAGTTCTGATCTAAGTTGACCTATAACCAGAATCATGGAAAAAACCGAGTTTGTGAACCAAGGTTCCACTGTCTAATTTTCAGTATTCCTCAGCTCTCATTTTGAATGCTATCACATTCCTTTGCAAAACTCTCCTTCATTACCTCTTCACTGTTCCACAAACTCAGATGTAAAAATTTTCATTTCTAAATTTTTACTAGATGTATTCAATACTATAGTGTAAATTATAGTGTGAGTCTACTATGTTTCATATTTTAGAATGAAATTCTTTAATTGAGCTTTATTTGTGTTAACTGCATTTGGAAAGATATCTGAAAAGAAGGAAACAGAAAGGACAAATTTCTTGCAGAAACCATAGCATCCAGGTGATGGATAACAGAGAAGAGGAAATACATCAGAGCATATTTGCAATAACTGGGCCATTTGGAATTCCTCACACAATGAATTACTGCTATGCCCATTTACAAGGCAAGTTAAATTTTCCCACATATACTATTGTCTCTTTTCATTAGTTTTTGAAAGACAACAAAATGTAATTTTCCTGTGACCAAAGGGACTCACTGAACGAAGACCAATTCATTTCATCTCACTTATGTCATCTTCAGTCAACACACATTTCTCAAATCCCAGTTTTATTTTTGTCCAGCAGGAGTGCTGCCTTTTCAATGCAGAAAGCTGTAATCTCTTTCCATCTTAAAGTCTCTAATGTGCTATAGCATAATTGTGTGTGGTGAAGAAATAAAAGAAGAAAAACAGAAATTAGGAGGAAACAATCTAATCTAACAGTCACACAAGGAATCAGAAACTTAAACTTTATTCCCAACAGTTGATGAAGAACAGACATAATTGATTTTTCACTATATCTTGGGTGAAGAGTTTTAAAAATGAAACTTATATTTATTTTCCTTCTTTTGTGTGTGTGGCCAGCTCAGCCTGCCCTGGGGAAGGGCTGGCCCAGCATGTGGTGCCGCAGATAGAACCACGGTCCGTAGGCTTTCCTAAGCTTGCCTAAGCAGGCATTTTAGACCACTGAGCCTCCTCTCTGGCCCTATTTTGTATTTTAAATGTAAATAGATTTGTATTGTCTTCATTCTTTCAACTAAACACTTTTGATCACTTGCTCTATACAAATAATGTGACACTTGGATCATGAAGAAATAGCAAGACTGTGTCTTTGCTTTTGAATAGTCAGCAGTCCAATGAGAAAGAGAATTTACTGTATCCCTGGTGGCAGCAATAATACATATAAGCATCATAGGCTCAAATGCTGGAATAAATAAAGTCAGTGACAGAAGTGCAGACTGTGGAAGTTAGCAGCTTCAGGGATGCAAACAGAACTACTAGCATAATGGCTTATCCCATTTTGCAGTGCAGAACCAAAGTCAACTTCAGTTTTATTAGGGCCACAAGATCATGAGAGGCTTGTAGAGAAAGGAATGACATTAAACTTCTTTTCACATCCTTATAAGCATAAGTTGAAGAGGAAGGGAAACCTAAGTGCAATGAAGCAGAAAAAACTAAGCACAATGCACAACATAGTTTATAAAAATGTACCTCATGCCAAAGCACTAGTCGGGCTCCAACTTCAAGAAAAATCTGAATGTTGCTTTCTGTATTGCTTCACGTCTATTCAGCTGCCTTTTGAGAATGGCTAATTCTGCTTCCTACTCTACAAACGAGAAGCAACACAATAGCCCCACATCCATCCAGGGAGTGGGCAAATGGGAGAAAAACCATGCAAATTGAGCATGCACGAGCCACCAATATCTGACAAATTTAAGATAAGGAGTTAGAAACTCACAGAGGAATTGGGGGCTTCCTGTATTCACAGTCCCTGAGCTGTGACTATCACAGTCACTAAAACAGAATCTATTCACCACATAGAAGAACAAAACCATCCTTCTCAAGGAAAAATACAAAGACTCTAGTAGTCCCAAGGGAATGAAAGAGGAGGAAGCATAGGACCAAGAAGACAAAGAAGGAGAAAGAGATCATTATTTATCTACAGATGCACGCCTACTAGAATTTTTCTCTGGAATATGCTTCCATCTTTACTCTGAACAGCTGCCACTCCATTACATATGTATATATATTTAGAATGTGTGCTGAAACACAACATTAGTTAGTTCATCATAGCCCATGTTCTTACATAAAGATGTTCTGTATTGAATGACAATTCACTGTGATTTATGAATTTTTCAAGAGTCTTTGTCTTGAACATCAAATAAGTTTAGAATGACAGTTTTCAGGATACCATTAATATTTAATTAAACTGAGCTGATTTTATTCACTGTGATCTGATTAAGAAAAAATGGAAAATGTAACCCTTTACAATATTGTTCATTCATAAGGGCATGGGATGGTTTAAAGACATAGTACTGTTATTTTGTTGTGCTTGACTAAGTTTTTTAAGAGTAATGACCATATCATTTGCTATTTTGCATGCCCAGAGTGTAACACAGTATCAGGCTACTCCTAAGCATTTAATAAATGTGTACTGCATAAATAAAAGTGAAAATGGAGTTCAATGAGTGTGGAGAAGAAACGGTAAATTCCATTTCTGCACAGAAAGAGGAGGGCCAATATGCGAACATACTGGGCTCTTTCAACCATTTTAATTGTGCACCTCTACCCTTTGAGCCCATATATAGCTTTGGACTCCTTATTGTCCCTCAGCATAGATGTACTTTTAAGAGGTACAAAACCAATGACTGCTGGCTCCAAATTCAGCCCGGATTCAATGGTGTTTCCTCACTTGTACCATCTCTAGTAGGATGGACGTCTTGGACAAGGGTTCCTGGGAAATTCCTGGGTTGGACTTCACCCCATGCCCTCTCCCTGTCCAGCCAGGCACAAGCACTGCACAGTGGTCCTTCTCTCCTTAGAATGTTTCACAGCACAAGTGGGGTGCATATTCCCCCTTGGCCCACTCATCTTAAAAATCTTGTCAGTGAGATGAGGAATTTATTATGCACGTAATTATTTTAGCCTTGTGGAAAAGACAAGGCTTATGAATGAAAACATAATTCAGATCATACCAAACAATAGAAATTGATTTTGATTCCCTATTCACTGTCAGGCAGAATAGCTTGCCCACTGCTGGTCACATAAAGAAGTTGGCTTCGACTGTTTTCTAACATGTCATTCACCTCTATCCCACCCTAAAGTTAAAAAATTTCATATGGGAATTTTAAAATATCTTCTACAAAATATTATATTGCTTAACTCTGTCATGTAGGATAACATAAGAGAGCAGCATTTATGTGAGGGAATTTTGACACTGAGGTGCTAAGTATGAGAAAAGATAATTGAACTTAAGTCATTAAAAGTATGCAGAGGCAGGAAAATACATATAAAATTATATTTTATAAATGTATTTACTTTGAATAGACAAGCACAAGTTGAACAAGTACATTTATCAGACAATATGAAGTTCTGAAGTACCAATTCACTGTTAAAAGTTTCAGTCAAGTTAACTAATGCACCCTTGACCTCATGATGGTTACCACAGTTCATAACTGTATATTACATAGCTTAAATTTCCTAATACATTTTTAACATTCTCAACACATATGCAATCATCTTTTTTTGTTGGGGAATTGGGGTACAAATAATTCTGCACATCACAGTGTGGAAATTTGTATATCTAAGGGCAATAAGCTTGCACAAAGACTGAACAATACCAGAAGCCAGTGCTGCTCAGAATTTCATTTCAGCTGAGTCACCTGGGAATCTCATGAGCATGATTCTGGTTCAGGGAGCCTGGGACAGGGCAGTGTCTCAGTCATGCACTCATCATTGCTTCAACACAGTTGATGTACACAACTTTAAGGTCAGCTAACACGAGGGCTGAACAAATGAGAGGAACTGGGTGAAACACTCAGTGCTAAGGAAGCCTACCTAGAGATCCTTATCAGAAAGCGATCTGAATAAATTTGTGTTTGTCACAGTCCTAAGCTGAGCTAGAAAGGTAGGAAGAATAACAGATGCACGGGGCCAATGCAGTAGTGAAGCACCTTCAGGAGCATTGTGCTCCTCCTGGGAGGCACCTGCACAGCCCAAGGGTAGAAATCCCCTTAGGAAGCACCAATGCACCACATGGAAAAGGACCCCACAAGTGCCCAGTTACCAACAGTCTTATATTTAGAAGAGCTGAGATTTTGAAAGAATTGCATACTTTTCAATGGATAACCTAATGGGTAAGGTTCTTACACTAACTTGGTGCTCATACTATGACTTACCAGAGACCATTTTCTCAGAGGGACTTTCTGGTGACTCTTCTAGGAAAAAGCAAAAAGGGCAAATAAATCTTTAGATGTTAATATTCCATACCCATCTCTCCTTGTCCTAAAGTAAGCTATTCTTGGACTCTTATTGGTTCCACAACTTCTGCGAATATCAAAATCAGAAATAACATAAATCACATAGTATTTGAATATAACCTATGCATAATTCCCCTATTCACTAAATATCTGGATAGCTTATAATACCTAATATAATGTGCATGTCATGTTAACAGTTGTCCAACAACATTTGAAAATAACAGCCTTTACAAACATTGTAGGCCAACTCAATATAAGTCAGCAACTACATGGTATTTTCTGATCATGTTTGGCTCCATCTAGTACATGGAACCTTCCAGTGGAAATGTGAAGCCAAGGGTGATGACTGTGTAACATACAGCTTCACTAATAATGGCGATTATGTCTTAGGAAGTTGCCAAAAAAAAAAAAAATTCAACAAGGCCCAGAAAGGAGGAAGTTTGATGTAGGAAAATACATTCTGTGAACTCTTCTATTTATAACGTACCTGCACAATGTCAGTAAGTATAACAGGTTCAAAAAATTCCTCGCACAGAGAATTTTTCACCAGCAAAGTAGACATTTTGTTTATTTAAAATCCCTGCTTCTGATTAAGTCTCAGAAGAGACATTAGTCATAAAGACATAATATACTTTAAATACTTTTAATTATATGCAGAATAGTCAGTGTAGAACAGGGGAAAGAGATGAAACAAGTCGGACAGCCCCATTTGTGTTGCATCCTCTGGAACCTTCAGCTGTCACAGCATCCCCTGCATAGTAGCTATGTATCTCAACTCCTTTTAGAAGCACAGTTATATTATTTGGGAGGAGAGGGATTTGCTACCCAAATTCTCTGTTCTTCCCATCATAAGGAGCAGTACCATCCTAAGGCCTCAAGCATCACTTACGCTAAACAAAAATATTAGCACGTTCAATGAACACTCCATTCTCTGGTGCTTTTCCAGACTTCCCAAATCACAAAGGTTGCTGGAAAGAATTCTCAGTATATTCTGTTGTGCAGAAATTATACCACCTGGCATCAGCATTGATGCTTTTTATCATCTGAGGAACAGTATCAACATTAAGAGCCAAAATTAGAATAAAGATTCTAGGGAAAGTGAGCTTTTCTAAACTGTGCCCAGTTAGGAAACATAATAATAAAACAATGGGGGGAAACGGAAGTTACTATGCACTAGGTGCATCGGTTCATTTACGTTGCTCATTTAATGTTCACAGCAGCACTTGAAAAAGTTAAACAATCAGTTTCTCTTAAAAGAGCAGCCGCTGTCTGTGGCAAACCCATCAATGAGAGGAGAGGCTGGGCTTTTACTTGAGTTAAATCGTCCAGATCTCCACTTCTCATATGGAGTCCACCAGTTGGCCTTGGCCCTGATACCACTGCTCACCTCTGCCAGGCCTGAGAACTGGAGTCTGCTCTCAGCACTCAGCTCTCTGGAGTAGATTATGTCTGTGAACAGACATGATTCCCAGAGCCCTGCTGCTGCCATTTAGTTGAATTTCCAGCATCTTTTCCTGGCAGGAACTGTCACTGCTGTGCTGGACCCCCTTGATCTGCTGTTGCCTCCCCAAGCTGTATCTCGGCAGGTGCATCATAGTGCAACGAACAAGGCAGCTGCCCTTGAACAGTCAGCATCTTCAGCTGGCCACACCCCACTCCATCCTGGCTTCCGCCTTCGTTACTTACTGACCTCTGCTACGGAGCCCTGCTGCGCAGCCCGAGATGGCTGACGCTCAGCCTTTGTCATCTAAAGAAGAGGCTGGCTCTAAGTCCCTCACTTAGTTCAAGAATTAGAATGCGACTACAGGACCAACCATTACACAGGCTCATTATTTGACTGGTCCCCATAGAAAAGGATCTGGTTATTCTCAACTGTTGTTCCTATTAAAAAAAAAAAATACACAAATCCACTGAGGTCTGAGGTCGATTTGAGACTAACAGCAAATAGGTGGGTAGGTAGATAGATAGATAGATAGATGATAGATAGATAGATAGATAGATAGATAATAGATAGATAGATGATAGGTACATAATTTAACTTCTCCAAAGAAAAAACAGTAGCCAAGTTCAAAAATATAACAATTCCAAGTGTCATGATTTAATACCAGAAAAACCCCACAAAAATCAATATCCTTTGTACTATTTCCAGTTGATGCAATTTATACAAAAATATAAATATAAATATGTCATGTGGTGAAATACAGAAAAAAGATAGAATGTAGAAACACAGCGGGGCCAGAAAATGTGTAGGACGTATGAACCACTTCATCAATGAGAGAAAACAGGAAGCTACACAATGGCAGAATCTATGGAATAGGAAAGAAATACAGTGGGTATAGGAAAAAAGATGGGGAACACCACAGTTTACCGATCAAAAATAAGGGTTTTTTTTTTAATGAAATGGAAAAGATTTGAAAATTCACAACCTGAAAACAGTGTGTGTATGTGCACAGATGAGGTAAAGTAGTGCCTTCTGCCGAGTCACCCTGGAGTCAGCAAGACTCAGCCCAGCATCGCCCAGCATCGCCCAGCATCGCCCCCCGCTCCCTGGGGAAGGGTACCACTTCTGTTTCCTCTCTGTAAAATGGGTCAGGGCTGTGCTGCTCGGCTATCCTAAAAGGAAGTGAGGTGACAGCCACAGTGCTCACCACGCTGGTATGCGGTGAGTGTTGAGTCCTTTCCTAAGGATCGCAGAAGCTGCAGAAGATGGTGTAACAGCAAAAGGAGACAGGGGGAGGATGAAAATGAGAAGTGTTTGGTTCAGAAAAGAAATCGACTCTGTAGGGTATAAATCTATATGGGCATACTGGACATATATACACTGTCAGTAGAGAAAAAGTTCAATAAGCTTGGCTTGAATGCATGACAATACCACAAAATTTTTATTATATAAAATAGTATGATTATATTAACAAACAATATTTCAGAAGATTGCCTCAAATGTGAAACCAACATGTATCTCAAATATATTCAATGGACTCACATTCATAAAACATACTGCCACAAAAGAACAAGTCATTGATAATGAAGTAGGCAGGAGTCTCCCCATATCCATGTAAGAAGTACGGCTTGGGAAGTGTGACACCTTGGACCACAGGCTGGCTGTTGGTAGCACTTACCACCACAATAAGGTCCTCTGCCATATGTGTACACACATACATGCACACGAACATATTCAGTGTGATCACAAAGTACAGTGAATGTTTAAGTAAAAATTTTAAAATTATTTAAGTAAAAGACATATTGCCATTAATCCCTTTTCAATCTCTCATATCAAGTAGATTTATCCCACCATTCTTGGCACTTTCTGAAGCAGTTCTAGAAGTCTTTACTCACAAGTGTCTTTTCATAGCTACTTCCAAATCCTGAACTGAATCAAGATTTTCATGGAAATTTCTGTCAAATAAAAATATATGGTATTTCCTCTTCCTCCTTACTCATTAGACCTGGTACTGTACAACTCAGGTTGTCCCCCAAACTCAAAATGATCACAAAAAGTAAAAATTGTGAATTGATGCAAGACATTGAGGCAACCACACAGGTCAGCCAAAGACTGTTATGGAAGAAGACTGCCAGAACCTCAGACAGGGACAAGTCTGATGGATAAAAAAGTGCTTGAAGTGAGGCGGGGTACTGTAAGAAGGATCACTGTTCCTTTTACTGTAATAAATTTAAGTACTTACCATAGCCTGTGATCATACCTTGCTATGGCTTGTACCTATGTGTCTCCCTAAAGCCTCATCATAGGTGCAGCTTTGCAGAGATGCCTGGATCTAGGATGTGTGAATGTGGATCTAGGGTGAGGCACTAAGGTAAAGCATGTGTGGCACTGGATTAGTTCACTAATTGGTTTTTCATAGTTCTAGGTGTAGGTGTGAGTGGTGCCTCCTATGAGGATGTAGCCTGGACAGAATAAAAGGGAAGAGCATCTTGCCGCTTGCTGCCTCCTGGCTGCCCTGCCATGGACCGCTCACCCTCTGCCATGCCCCTCGGCAGTGCTGCCCTGCTTTGGTACCAGCCTCCTCTGAACTGAATCCTCTGCAAACTCTAAACTATAATAAACCTTTCCATCTTTAACTTGTGAGTGCTGGATATTTGTCTCAGCAAAGAGAAAGGCAACTGAGACATGCCTGGTATATTTTCCAGATTTTCTCAATTCAGTTTTCATTATCGTTCCTTCATTTCAATGCACTTCTCCTTTAACTTGCTCCTGTTTTAACAGCTCAAATGTAAAGTGTCTCACTTTTCAATCCTTTTACTGGATGTATTTTACACTATAGTGAAAATTATAATGTGAATATCAATATACTACATTCATCATTTTAGAATGAAATTGCTTAATTTATCTGTATTGTTTTAACTGCATTTTAAAAGAAAAAAACTCACAAACTTTTTGTCGACACAGAAGCATCAGTTGATTGGCAAAAAAGCAGAGGAAGTAAATGACAGGGTCTATTTGGCAATCACTTTGCTATCTTGGAATTCTTCACACTATTAATTATGCTATGCCTTTATAAAGTAAAGTCATCTTTTCCAACATACAATATTGCTTCTTTTCATTTGTGACTTAACAACAACAAAAAGTCAATTTTCTGTGCCAAAAAATCCCCTAGTTTCACTGAATGAAGACCTGAATCCTGGCATAGCATCTCAAGTAATGCCATCCAAAACAAACTTATGCTTCTCTGATTGTAACTCCTTTGTCCAGAATGATCACCAGTCCTTTTTTTAAAAAAATATATTTGTTACAGGGTCTCACTACACAGCTTGGACTCATAGTGATCCTCATGTTTTCAGGTATGCACTACCACACCCAGTCTCAGTGGCCCACTCAGCTCACCTAGGGGTGGGGCTGGCATGGCATGTAGTGCTGGGGATTGAACCCTGGTACCTACACTTGCCTAAGTGGGCTCTTAGTGCATTGAGCTATCTCGCCGGCCCTGATCACTGTTCTTTCAATGAAGAAAGGTGCAAGCTCACTCTTATAGGCCTCTGTAATGCACCATAATGATGTGTGGCATGAATGTGAGAAACACAAAGGTAGAAAACTAATAGGAAACAGAGCATTAACGTTCACACATGGATTCAGAAAATTAAATTATTCTCAATAGTTTGTGAAAAATAGACCTAATTAATTTCTTACTGTGTTTTCAGTAAAAGAGTTTGTTGCAATGGTTCTTGTTTTATTTATTTACTATTTCAAATAGAAAAGCTTTACTGTTTTCATCATTCAACCTAAAATTATTGAGCACTTGTTCTGTACTAAAAACTGTGTCAGTAGGAACACAGAAATAGCAAGGCCCTCTCTCTGCTTTCGCATAGTTAGCTGCCCAGTGATAATGGGAATCTTACCATATGTCTTGAGGCAGCAATAATGCATAGGAGTGTCATGAGCACAGAATGTGCAAAAAATGAGGAGGAGTGATGACTAAACATAGGCTGTGGATGTTAGCAGCTTCAGGGTTAAAATGAACTGCTGGCATAATGGCGTATCCCATTTTTCAGTGCAGAAGCAGAGCCAATTTCACCTTCATCCATAAGACCGTGAGCAGATTTTTAGATAAAGCAATGGCATTCAATGTCTTTATTCATCCCAATATATTAATTTAAGCATAAGTTGAAAAGGTAAGGTGCCTCAAGTGAAATAAGAAACAGCTAAATACAATCAGGCAGAAAGTTACACAAATTTGTCTAATGCCAAATACTAGACACTGCCTAGAATTCTGAAGGCTTGACTAAAGATCACTTTATATGTATTCACAGGCCTTTGGTGAGTGTCTAATTTCATTTCCCCCTATAAAGGTCAGAAGCAAAATACTAACCATGCTTCAGTACAGACAATGGACAAATAGGAGAAAAAGTGCACAAGTTGAAAGCATACAAGCTACCAAGTATGCGATGAATTGAAGACAAGGACCAACAATCACACACAAGGAAATTGAGGGCCTCCTTCTTTCATGGTCAGAGTCCAATCATAAGATACAAAAGAGAACATGACCATCATCCTCAAGGGAAAAACAAGAAAATGTTGATAAGTTCCAGGAAGAGGGTAAAATGGCAGAAAAGAGGGGACATTAAAAACAAAGAAGGAGAAAGATTATATATTCATAGATGACTTTTAATGAATGTTTTGGGAAATATTTTCCCAATGATATTCGAACAGCTGCCACCCTACAATGGTATGTATTTGTTGCTCTTTTCATGAGGGGTTAGCTTGTGTGCCAAAATACAACTGTTAGTTTATCGTAGTCTGTATTCTTAGGTAACAATGATCTGTGTTGGGTCAAAGATAATACATGATGATTAGGAATTTTACAAAATCTTGAACATTGGAGTGTGTGGAGAGCTTCCTGCTACCCTGCGCCGGCGGGACCAGTCCCAGCCCAGGCACAGCGTGGGCCAGACCCTCTCCCACTCCCTTGGGCCGCCCCCTCCACTCGGCAGCACCTCCGCACCCCGCACCCCGAGTAGGAATTTTGCGGTGTTCCGGGAACCCCCGGACCCAGTCTTAGCGCAGGTCCAGTGACTGTGTGGGAGAGCTTCCTCCTCCCCCTACTTCACCTTGCCCCCTCCAGGTACAGCTCAGGCCTGGCATACATGCCTGAGGTGTAACCCTGCAGCTGCAATCCCTGCAGAGAGTATAGAGGAT
>NW_004524633.1:13578690-13584400 GCF_000260255.1 Octodon degus
CTGTTATGTTGAGCTGTGGGGGACTCGGGTCAATAATTTCTGACATTGCCAGTTAAACAGAGGATCCAATGCTATTATGGTCTGCTGGACCCTTTTGGAATGTTTTGCTAAGTTTACACACCTATAATATTCAATAACGGAACTTAGAAAAAATAGGGTATACAGATGAATATCCATTTTGTATGTGTGAATTCATGGTGATTAGGATAGATATATAGTTGCATTCTCTTAGTGAATAGAATGATTTGTTCTAATGGTGTTTGTTGTAAATAGGATCTCAAGTCCGCATCTTGTACAGCAATTAACCACTAAGAATATATGCAATGTGTTAATTGTTGAAACTGTACTTCCGATTTGATTTGAAACTGTCTCATTGCTATCTGTTTATCAATAAAATTTAAAAAAAATCTTGAACATTAAAAGGGTTTTAAGAACAATCATTTTCAGCATACCTTTTATACTTCATTAAGCTGAGTAGATCTTATTCACTGTGATTCGATAAAGAAAATAGAAAATGAGAATGTAGCATCTCACAGTATTGTTCATGTCTAGGGACATGGGATCTTTTAATGGGATGACATTGTCATTTTGTTATAGTTGACTAAGCTGTTTCAGAGCAATGACTATGATTTTTGTTCCCTGCATTTCCTTTCAATAGCATAGTATTGGATATATCCACCCAATCAGTAAGAGCTTCTTGCATAAAATAAAATAAAAATTGGATTTCAATGACTGAGGAATCGAGAAGGCTAGTTCTATTTCCATATACAACAAGAAGGACCAATTTGTGATCAAGTATTTCCGTGAGTATAATCTGGACCTTTAAATCATTGTAATCCGAGCACTTTAAACCTTGAGTCTGAGCACAACATCAGGTTCCTAACTGTCCTTCAGTAGAGATGTACTTTAGGAAATGCAAAATTAACAGTCCCTATTAAATCAATAACAGCTTTGTGAAGAGAGGCAAAAAAAAATACATGTGTAATACAAGTATACATTTATCTATTTTGCATCATCAATGCTAGTTGTATTTATTAGGTCCAGTGTAACATTTTGGTCTATGAATACCTTGTTCAAAGGCAAGTTAATTAACATGCCCATTACCTCACCATGGTGGCCACAGGTCATGATAATATGGTGCATATTTCAAAGTGGTAAATAGATTTGTAGCATGCTTACCACCATCTTTTCACTTGAGGATTGGGGATCTAAGTACTATTGGGGATTAGGTCCTAAAAGACCACATTTGTAAAAATCTAAGCAAAAGAGTACCCAGAGGCCGAGCAATGGTACAGGCCGTGCTGCTCACACCTCCACTGGGCATGAGTCAGTGAGACTCTTACAGAAACATGGGTTCTAATTCATCAAATATGAGGCAGTACTTGGGAGAGCATTCTAACTCCCAGAGGCTGCCCAGACTTCTGGGGTGCAGACCACTGTGTAGTAGCAGGACTGCACCACTTGGGACCAACTGAGGAGAGAGCAGGACAGACAAGAGGACTGGGTGAAATACTCATAGTAGGAAAGCCCAAGCATGGAGACCCTTCTCAGAAAAAGACAGGAAGAGAACTTGCACATGGCACAGCTGTAAGCTGGTATGGAAAGATGGGGAAAAACAGCTGAAAGGATGCAGTCAGGGGGCTGAGGAGATAGCTCAGTAGAATAAGTGCTTGCCTGGCAAGCACAAAGGCCTGAGTTCAATCCCCGGTTCTGGGGGAAAAAAAAAAAAAGGATGCAGTCAGGATCATGAAGCCCCAGTCTGCATGATGCTCTTTCTGGGCATTTCTTTTACAACTCCAGCATGAGGGGATAGTCTCTCAGGGAAGGAGAATCCAGCCATTTAACAGAAGTTCCCAAAAATCTCATTAACAAAAATCCCATACTAGTGTATTGAGAGATTCTGAAAGAATGATACATATTTTAATGCAATGGTGGCAAACCTATGGCACACATGTGTAGCAGCAGACTGTATCACTGAAAATCTAAATGTTCACCACAACTGCTATAATGTATAAGATTCTTAGACTAACCTAGTACTCATACTATGACTTACCAAAGACCTGCTCCACAGGGGGACTGTCTGGTGATTTTTCTGTAAAAAAAGCAGAAGGTCAAACAAATCTCTATTTGTTGTAATTCTATTCCTATTTCCTCACGTCCTAAGACATGCTCATCTTCGTATTTCCACACTCAGAATAACATAGGGCCAGTGCACTGGCTGAACTGATATGACTGAGGCTTGTTCCTACACACCTATGCATATCAGAATCAGGGGAAATTCTAGCCCCACATGTAAGTGTATTTGCATTAAACATACATCTGCCCCTATACTTTACAGCTCTAGATTTTTGAAATACCTGATACAATGAAAATGCTATGTAAATAGTCATTCTGCTATATTTTAAGAGAATAATGACATCCCTAACCATTCTAGGATGACTTCTTTAACCAGATCAGTGGCTAAATAACTTTCCATTCATGTTCAGTTGAATCTGTTCATGGGGAAACTGCAGATGAACTGGGGGAGGGGAGAAGTGCCTATTCTGTACTCAAACCAGGATTTAATCTTAAAGTACAAAAAGTGTGTGAAGGTGCAGGAAGGAGCAGGCTGCAGTGGGAAAATGATGGCTGCTAACTTCTCCATTTACCTGTGCGGTATAACTGATTTGTAAAGTCTCCAAAATTCATCAGAGAGAGAGAGACAGAGAGAGAGAGAGAGAGAGAGAGAGAGAGAGAGAGAGAGAGAGAGAGAATATTTATCATTGGAAAATGAAGTATTTTGTTTACTTTCACTTTGTGCTCCTGCTTAAACTTCAGATGACACGTTAGTCATGAAAAGATAGGCTGTAAACATCTTCCATTATATGCAGGATTGCAGTGTGGATGAGGGGGAAGAGATGAAACACAACTTGAACAGCCCCATTCTTCAAACTTCAATGAAACTGAAAAGGAAGCAATCCTCCCAAAATCATTCCTGGAGCCAAGTATTATACTGATACCAAAACCAGGGAAAGATGCAACTAAAAAAGAGAACTATAAGCCAATCTCCCTCATGAATATAGATGCCAAAATACTCAATAAAATCCTAGCAAATAGAATCCAGCAAATCATCAAGAAGATTATACATCATTACCCAGTAGGATCCATCCCAGGGATGCAAGGGTGGTTGAATATACGCAAATCTATAAATGTAATACACTATATCAATGGAGCCAAATCCAAAACCACATGATTATCTCAGTTGATACAGAAAAGGCTTTTGACAAAGTCCAACATTCATTCTTGTTCAAAGTCCTACAGAAATTAGAATAGATGGCCTCTACTTCAACCTGATAAAAGCCATCTATGACAACCCAATGGCTAACATAATTCTAAATGGGGAAAAGCTGAAATCTTTTACTCTCAGATCTAGCACAAGACAAAGATGGCCCCACTTAAATTGCATCATGTAGTCTTCAACAGTTCCCCCCATGGCAGCTGTGAATCAATACTCTTCAATTTGGAGGACACAACTTAAGGTTCTTTTGGGGAGGGTAGGTAAGGAGCATGCTTAACATGAGCTCTAATACCATGCTAAGGCCTCAAGCCGCACATGTGTAAAATATGAGTATTAACACACTCAATAAAGACCCATTCTCTGATGCATTCTCATCTTGCCAGCCCAGAAAGCTATTGAAAAGAATTCCTAGAGCAGACCTACTGAGCAGAAAGGACAGTGTTTTGACGCTTGACCAAGCATTGATGTTTTTCATTAGTCAGGCTAACAGTGACAAATTATTAAGAATCAGAATTAGAATAAGGATTTCTGGGAAAGTGAGACTTTTGGAACTCTCTTCACTTGGGAAAGATAATGATGAAATTAGAAGAAAAAAGTTTGAACATTACTATGTGCGAGGAGCCCTGCTTCCTCTCCCTCACCCATGGGATATTCATGGCAAGGTCTGATGTACCTACTCCCATCAATTTTTCTTATAAAAATGAGGCATTAAGGCACCCAGGGACAACAGGAATCATACTTTAACCTTAAATTTAACTGCTAATAGTTGGGATCTAGAATTTAAGCTTAGTTTGAGTGGTCCCAGCATCCAATTGCAACCAAAACAACTACTAGTTCATTCTAGTGTCAAATTACTACAAAAATAAAGATTACTTATAATGTTATAAGGAATTCCCAAGAACACACATTTTAAACACTAGCAATGCTGGCTTACAATTATTTGGGTTGAAGGCCTTACTGGAAACAATTGGTTTCAGAATTACTGCTGAGAACGACAAACAAAATGTCCAAAAATCATTTTTAAAATATGGCCATCTCTTGCTAGTTTTATGGCAAATAGCGTGGGTATGCAAGGCCTGGTTCCAACAGTCACAATGACATGTTCGGATCTTTTCTAACAGATCTATTTTTGCTTCGGATCTTAAATGTTTTGACTTGCCTTTAGTATTTTGTCCATATATATTCAAAATACCACACAATGTGAAGTTTGTGGTCATATTAAAAGTCCCATGCAACTATTTTTTTCTAATGAATTCTATATTCCTTTATTAAGAACAAAGGTGGTTACAAAGGAGAAGGTAGCTATAGTAATGCTTGATATAGAAGGCTGGGGAGATAGCTCAGCAATCTGAGCAGCTGCCTGGAAAGGCTGTACATTTGCTTTAGCTTGATCAGGTCCATGAAATGATTATTATTAATAGGAACACTTTAATCTCTGACATAGTTAAGTATGTACATTACACAGTGACTGGACTTACTGTAAATTTTCCCACTTGAATCATGTGTACAAAAAACCCCATTTCCTCTGCAACAATACAAACTCAGGGAAAGGGAAATGTCATAAAGTTTTTGTGTCACACCCTCCTGATCAAATGCTAGCTCTTACAAAAGTGATGCTCAGGCTCTGCTGTAGCCCCTGCCCTCTTCCAGCCCTTTGCAGACCTCTCAGTTCCTCCTGCTGTGTATGGCAATCAATCCCACCAGGAGGCCCAGTTTCATCCAGAATCAGTGTTGGGATGGCAGGAAGCACCAGTACCGCAGTCCCAGCAGAAAAGAGAGAAGGGACCAGGGAGCAAGCTGCACTGTGTTTGCTTTATGACCGCTGCCAAACACCCCAACGGCATTATCCCCACCAGACAGGTGAGAAAGTTGAAGCTCACAGGGTGGGGTAAGAACTTGGCTCCAGCTGCACAGCACCACTGGTTAAAAAAGCAAACAAAGAAAGCGCAAGCTAGGTGCTTATTTCCCACCCTCTAGGCTGAATACCATGTGATAGAGTTTTCAGGCATTCTTGGCCAATTTTGTAAACTGAGAACAAAGTCAAAGTTAAATTTTAGTACAAGGAGTAGGAATTTCTGCCGACTTCCGGGAACCCCAGACCCAGTCCTAGCCCAGGTCCGGGGAGTGTGTGGAGAGCTTCCTGCTACCCTGCGCCGGCGGGACCAGTCCCAGCGCAGGTGCAGCGAGAGCCAGACACTCTCCCGCCCCTTCGGGCCGCACCCCACCCCTCCCGCCCAGTAGGAATTTCTGCCCACTTCCGGGAACCCCCAGACCCAGTCCTAGCTCAGGTCCGGAATTTCTGCCGAGTTCCAGGAACCTCCAGACACAATCATACCCAGGTCCGCAGCAGGAAGGAGCTGAGCACAGCAGCCAGACCTAAGCCAGACGCAGCTGGATAACTCCAAAATCTGTAGAGCTCCACCTGAACTTCAG
>NW_004524633.1:13584565-13590114 GCF_000260255.1 Octodon degus
TGTGTCAGTCGGTGATCTTACTAAAATGAACCAGGACCCTAGTTCCGTACTTACTCAGCCTTGGATCACCCAGATAGTACGTGGAGTGATGCAACGGAGATTGTCCTGCATATCTAGGACACAGAACTGACCCAAACTGTTTACAGGGCAACATCAATTGTTTAGATTTAACCTGACCCATGGGAAACCCAGAAGATCAAGAAACAATGCAAAGGACACCCCTGGAAAGATAGAAATCTAGGGACTGAGACATTCTCTGAGACAACAGGCCAAATTTACAAGGTCAGAGGGAAAAGGAAAGTTAGTACTAAATGAAAAGACAAAGAGATCATCAGCAGAGGCAAAGCCTGGCACTAGGCTCAATTCTGAGTTGGGTAGAATGTCTGAAGGGTGCATTATGCTGCAACAGGCAAGGCAGCGGCCCTCAGAGAGGCAGTGTCTCCAGCTGGCTGCACCTCCCACTCTGTCCTAGCCTCCACCTTCACCCACTTACTGACCTCTGCTACAGAGACCTGCTGTCTGCAGCCCAACATGGGCTGATGCTCAGCCTATACTATGTGGGGAAGAGGCTGGTTCTAAAAGTCTCACATAGAGCAAGAACCAGAAAGCAGCTATGGTCATAGCCATCATCCAAGGTTTGTCATTTCCTTCATTCTTCAGTTGGTTCATTTAGCAGGCATTAATGACCTCTGCTTGATATTAAACCATGTCTGGTAGTGGAACTACATGGAAGAGAAGTGGAATCCTGATCTTCTCGGAGATGCATGTAACGTATCAGGATGGTAGATCTTAAGCAAATAAGAAGACACACCAATAATTACATTCTGTCAAGTGAGACACAACAGGAGCAATATGGGAGAAGTACAGGGCTGGAAGGCAAGATGGTGTGTGGTGTACATGAAGTGAAAGAGCTGTGTCCAGGCAGAGAGTGTATTATGGGGAGGAGTGCACAGTGACAAGGAACTGCAACAAGGCCAACTGTGCTGAGGGCCCTGGGTGAGGGGCTAAGCGATGGGGGGCGTGCTACAAATGTGACAGCAATGGAAGGGGACTCACTGGACTACAGGATACAAAGCCCTGACCTCGCCCAACTAGATGCTCAGGCACAGAAAAGTGAGATGGGTCTTAGAGTATTATGATGAAATAACACCGGGGAGGGAGGGAGAGAGGGAGGAAAGAGGAGAGAGGAGAAAGACAGAGAGACAGACAGAGACAAAAGAAAGAGAAGAGACAAAAGAGAGACAGAGACAGAGAAAGAGAGAAGAGAGAGAAAAGCGAGAAAAGAGAAGAGAGAGAAGAGACAGCAAGATAGAGACAGAAGAGAGAAGACACACAGAGGACAGAGAGAAGAGAGAAGAGAGGAAGCGGAAAGAGGAGAATGGAAAAAAACTGAGAATTAAATAATTTGTTCTCCACAAAAAGAACTGTAGAGAAGTCCAAAAAGGATAACAGAATTCTGTGCCTTGTGTTCAGCAAGTAAAAGCAAAACAGAAATAATTATTATATGCATTAGTAATCTTTTTTGTGGTTCTAGTTGGCACTACTTACAGCAAATAAAATAGAGAGAGGCAAAAAAATTTAAAAATACAGAAACAAGCAATGGAAATGGGACCAGAAGATGCATCCCACCTGTGAGTCACTACAGAAAGCTAAGGCTATGACATCACATAGCAGTACAGTAGTTACAGAGGAAACGAAATTGGAAACCTTTTAACAATTAGGAACAGTGCACACTTGTCTAAAAACTTACAGCCTGACAACAATAATTTCTTTGGACAGACAAGCTAACATTCCACCTTCTAACCCATCTTCCTGGGGTCAGAAGGACCTGCCCCAGCACTGCCTGTCTCTCCAGAGAGGAACAAGGCTGGTTTCTGCAGCTGTTTCCTCCTGGCAAAATGGGATGGAGCCTTATTCTCAGGTTTTCCAAAGGAGGGAACAGCATGATGCCAGGATTCCTCAACTCTCATATCCTCAGGGCTATTCCTCTGCTCCAATGCTCTCTCCCATGAACTCATGCCTGCTCTAGAAATTCAGATACTATTTGTCCCACATCAAGTACTTTTACTAAATGTTTTTGACACCTTTGTGAGAGTTATTGTGTGAGTCTACTAAGCGAACATTTTAAAATTAATTTCTATAACCTGTTCAGATTTCTGTTCACTACATTTTGAAAGATGTAAGAAAGAAACACAAGGCACAACTTCCTCGAACCTGCATCCAGGCGATCAGTGACAGAGCAGAGGAAGTAAATCAGAAGGTATGCTTGGCAATGATCATGCCATCTTGGAATTCTCAATGCAATTGCACTCCTCTATGCCCCGTTAGAAGACAAGTCCTGTTTCCAACACACAACACTTTTGCTTTTTAGTTGTGATTTAAAAACAGCAAAACTGCCAATTTCTCTGTGCCTCTCAGAGGGCTCACTGAATGAAGACCAACGGGTGTCATCTCCAACTGTCGTCCTAGACCATGTCTCTGAGAGTTCATCTCCTTTGCCCAGAGTCAGCGCTGTCCTTCCCTGGCACAGAGGCACCAGCTAACTCCCTGTCTGCCTCCAGAATACACCATGTGATGTGTGGCTGGAGAAGAAAAGGAAAGGAAAATGGTTCGGAAACAAAATGTGATAGCCACATGTGGAGGCACAAGCTTAAAATCATTTTCTGAAAAACTGACATAACTGGCTTTTTAGTATGTTTTTAGGTGAATGAGTTTGTAGAAATTGTACTTGTCATATTAACTTACTATTTTAAAGAAAAATAGATTTTGTATTTGTATATTCAAAATAGTTAGTATAGATATACAGCTATATTCTCTTAATTCAATGAATAGAAAGATTTACTCTAATAGTATTTGTAAACAGGATATCATGTCTGCATCTTGTACATTAATGCATTAATTATTGAAACTGTCCTACTAATCAGATTTGAAACTGTCTCACTGCTATCTGTTTCTCAATAAAATTATTGAAAAAAAAAGAAAAATGGATCTGTATTGTTCTCACACATTCATCCAAAAGCTCTTGGGGCCTGGCTCAATTATAACAATGCGACACTAGAGCCACAAGAAATAGCAAATCTTAACTCTGCATGGGAATAGTCCCCAGTGAAGTGAGAATGACAATGTCACCATACGACTCAAGGCAGCAGTGAACCTGAGAGCGGGGGCCTGGGGGAGGACGAAGGAAAGCTTGGGATGAGGAAAGTTGATGTGTCACAAAACAGTGCAGCTTAGGAGGGGAAATGGGTAAAGGCAGCTACGCAGCTAGTTCCAGTCAAATACTTGCTCACTGCAGTCAGTTGTGCCTTTGTTCTTGACTGGACTTCAAGTTTGCCCTCAGATCTCATTAGAAAGCAGATATTAGTCAATAAGTCATGTTGCATATCATGTTCAGAAAACCTGTCCCAGAATTCCAGAATTTTAACAAATTTTAGAAATTAACATGCCTTAAAATTTAATACAGCTTTTGTGCTGAGGTTTTGAGCTCTGTACTTCATGTCTTACACACACACACACACACACACACACACACACACACACACACACACCGTAGTCCTATCGTATTGCTTAGGACAGCTTTTCATTATGTATAAACCATTGTATTTCAAGTGGAAACTGTATCTGATCCCTAACTATAGGAAGAAAGCAGCAATACAGAAAACAGGTTAAAAATGTTAAATGGTCAAGTTTCTGCAGCAGACACTTTAGAAAAAAATGGTTAGAAAGATATAAATCAAGTTAAGGTAAACATGTGAAGCACAGGAAAAGGAATGCATTATGAAAGCTTCATCAGTATTTATGCCATTCTTGGTGGATTAAAATTATCTTTAGCTATTATTATGCTAATGCCATATTTTACATATCTAAGACTCAATTTAATATGTTTGTTATATTAAAACCCAAGTTCTGCATTGCATTATTATTTTAAAATTTCCTGGTTTATTGAATTATTAATGGCAAATAAGATTTTATGTATTTAAAGTAAATAGGCTGTGCCGGCATAGCTCAGCAATCTAAAGTGCCTGCTTAGGCAAGCTTAGGCAAATGCAGGGACTGCGGATCAATCCCTGGCACCACATGCCGCACCACAGCCTGGACCCCAGGGCGGGCTGAGCCAGCCACAAAAAAATAAATAAAGTAGATAGGCTGGGTGTGGTGGCACACTGCTGTAATTCCACCATTTGGGAGGGTAAGGCAGGGAGCTCATCAGAAGTCGGGGCCAGCCTGGGCTGCAGAATGAATTCAGGGCCATTCTGCACTCCAATGTATCTCAATAAATATATAAATAAATAAAGTTTACAATGTGATGATTTAATGTATATATACAATTCAAAACTATTGCCACAAGCAGACTAAACACCGCTTCACGTGCTGGCCATGTTTTCTGCTTAGAGGCCACTTAATGATCTACTCTCCTAGTAAGCTTTAAGTGTGTGATATAGTGTCACTAACTGAAGTCACAATATTCTACTCCATGTCCCCAGAACTGATTCATAGTTTTGAAATGGAGTTGATTTTAAAATATATCATGGTAAGCTCAGCAATCCTAATTATATACATTTGTGGGGGAAATGAGATATTTGAGATGAATACAGTGTGTGATGCCTGCAGTACGCTAAAGAACATATCTATCCCTAATTTACTCATCAATTTGTTTCTTTTTTTTAACATGCGCAGTATGTGTACTAATTCCCCATGGTGAATATATTTATTATGCGTCAAAAACATATAGTAATATAAAAAATTTAAAAGGAAATACATCTAGAAAATATTGGAAAAAACCCATCATTATTGATCAATTTTTGCGTGACCCAAGACTTACAATGGTACAAAATAAACTGCAAAGCTATCCAGAGTAAATTATATTTCCTAGAACTTAACAGAAACTAAGTAAGGGCCGGCCAAATAGCTCAGCAGATTAAAGTGCCTGCAAGCAGGCACAGGGGTCCCAGGGTTCGATCCTAGCCTGCCATGCCAGCCCTGCCCCCAGGGTGCACTGAGATAGCAATTGAGACTGGACATGGTACCACGTGCTTACTCATCATTTTCTATGACTGGATATTTAAAATTAACTCTTAGCTACTTTTTTTTATTTTTTTGCTTTAACTTTATTTTTTGTTATATATTTAATTTTTAAATAGATTGCAAATTGAAAATGTATTATTTACAAACATAACTGAATATAACAATAAAAACTGTCCAAAATAAAAATGAAGAATTTACAGATCAGTCATAATAGTTCACTGTGTCAAAAACCAAGAAACTTTTATTCATATAATTAGAACTCTCAAACTAGAAAGGAGTAGGCAATAACTATTTAAAACTTTAAAATTTCTGAATTTAGTTCAACCTATAATACCACATTTCCAAGAAAAATGAACCTTTTGCAAAGACATTTAGAGTGTGTAAAAAACTAGATTAATTAAAGGACTGAGAGAAAAGATCTGTCCTCTTTGAATTTTATACTTAGAAAACATACCTTTGAAAACTAAAAGTAAGATTTTCTAGTTATACAAACTTGAAATATTTTAATACCTCCAGAAGTAGCA
>NW_004524633.1:13591714-13595975 GCF_000260255.1 Octodon degus
TTTAGAAGCACTTAGTACTTCTTTGATTATAGTTACCACTACATTTTTTAGTTCCAAAATTATTTCTGATCTGATTTCTTCTATACCTTTCTGCAGTTGATTCTTTACTGTCAACGCTATTATTTCCAAGATATCTGGTGTGCGATTTCCAGTTTCCTCAGTGCTAGTGTCTTCTACATTTGTACTGGGAGGACTCGGGGCCTGGGACTGCATTTTGTTCCTTCTCTTTGTCATTTTGTATACCACTGTCTTCTGACCTTTGGTGTAGAGCTTAGATAGAGTTATTACCTTAGCACCAGGTCCGTATCTATGAAGTTCGGATTCCTCCAGGTGGGTGTTGTTTGGATCTGGCTGCCGTGCTCCACTTCTTTCTGCTGTAGGTGTTAGAGCTGAACCCTTTGTGTCTCTCTGGCAAGATGTTCTGCTCCTGAATCAGCTGGGTGGGTCTTGCCTCTAACCTCTTTGCAGGGAGTTCTACTGAAGGGTTCCGCTGGGCCTGCACTCTGGGTCGAATGAGGATCCTGCGGCCTGGGTCATCTCACTCACTCGCTGGCCTGCGCTCTGAGTCTATTCAGGATCCCGTGGCCTGGGTCGTCTCACTTACCCACTGGGCCTGCGCTCCGGGTCTGATCAGGATCCCGCGGCCTGGGTCATCTCACTCACTCACTGGGCCTGTGCTCTGGGTCTGTTCCTTAGCTACTTTGAAATAAACTTTACTATTGACAATATTACCCTGTCATGGAAAAGATCATAACTGGTTTCTCCTGTCTACTGAGAACCTTGTACCTCTGACCAGCATCTCCCTGTCCTCACTCTGCTTGGCTTCCACCTCAGCCACTGCCAGTCACAACTCTACTTCTTACTTCAAGTCTGACTCTTTGAGATTGCACATATGAGTGACATCATACAGGATTTGGCTTTCTCTTCTTAGATTCCTGCACTTAGGATAAAGCTTTTCAGGCTTATCTGTGTTGTTACAATTGAGAGAATTTCCTAGTCTTAAAAGATGAAAAGTACTCATTCCACTGCATGCACCATACTCTCCTGACCTACTCGTCAGCTGAAGGATGCTTAGTGTGATTTCATATCATGGTCATTGAGAATATTCTGCAATGAACACGGGAATGTAGATAAACTTTCAACATATTTAATCCAGTTCCTCTGGATATATAACTGGATGTGGGGTTACTGGATAATACATTACATTTTTAGAGGAATCTTCACATTGTTTTCAAGCATGGTGCTATCAATTTATACACCAATCAATCATATACAGTGTTCTTTCGCTATGCATCCTCGCCACCATTAATCTTCCTTGTTTTTGATGAGAGCCAAGTGGTATTAGATGACATCTCACTGCAATTTTTAATGTGCATTCTCCCAGTTATCAGAGATGTTGAGCATTTGTTCTATACAGTTTGAAAGCATTTGTGTGTTATCTTTTGAGAAACACTTGTACGAGTTTTTGTTCATTTTTTAAACTTAGGTTATTTTCTTCCTATTGAGATGTTTGATTTCCTCACAAATTTTATATAATAATCTCATATCATCATACAGTTTGAAATGTTTTGTTCCACTTAGTGGCCTGTCCTTCACTTGATTACTTGCTTCCTTTGCTATGCAGAGGCTTTTTAGATTGATCCAATCTGTTTTGTCTATTCTGGGCTTTCTATTGATGTCGTCGGGGTTTTGTTTTGCTTGTTAGGATCATATCTAAAAAATAATTGTCCAGAAGGGCCAGCTCAGCAGATTAAAGCACCTACACACAGGGGCCACTGGGGGTTCAATCCCCACGCTGCCGTGTTGGCCCTGTCCCCAGGGCACACTGAGACAGCAATTGAGATTGGGCTTGGTGGAGTGTGCCTATAATCCCAGTGCTTGGCAGGCTGAAAACAGGAGGATCACTACAAGTCTGATCTGTGTAGTGAGAGCCTGAAGACTCTGGACTAAAAATAATTAAAAACTAATAAAAAAATATTAGCACAAATCTTCCTTTAAAAAATAATAATTTACCACATAAGGGCTGTGAGGGCTTCTCTTATTTTTATAGTCCCACATCTTTTTATTTCACTGTAAGTTGGCTTTTACATATGAAGTGAAATAAAGCCCAGTTTCATTCTGCTGAATTTGGATATCCAGATTTACCAAAACAATTTATTGAGGAAACTGTCCCTTCTCCATAGTGTGTTCTTTGTACCTTTGTTGAAAACTATTTGGCTGTAAGCATAGGAGTTTATTTCTGGAGTCTCTATTCTGTCCCAGTGCTCAGTGTGACTTATGCTTCATGTGAAGTCCATATAATTTTGCTGACAGTTACTTTATTATACTCAGTCATACATTGTAGAGCAGTAAAGGATACGTTCCTGCAAATGCATCACTAGGTGAATTTGTCATTGTATGAACACTGTAGAGTAGCTGACACAGGCCTGGATGTCATAGTCTGGATGTACCCTGGTTATGTGATAGGCTATTGTTCCAAGGCTTTGAATCTGTACAGCATGTGCTATGCTGAGGATATAGGTAATTGTAATGGTACCATCATCATTGTGTGCCCAGTCATACTAAACACAGGACAGATACAGCAGGAATCTCATGGCTGAAGAAAGCAGAATACCTGTCTAGGGCACTTCCCATAAACGGAGCTTGCAGGGCCAGAAGCTGCTGTGCGTGAGTCTGTGAGCGGGATGCAAGAGCGAAGGGGCAGCGTGCTCCTTTCCACTGCGGAATACTTCACCAGCAGGCTGCACCTAGGCTACACCGACCTGGTAAAAGGATTTCTTTCTTTTCAAATACATTAATCTCATCTTATGAGATTAGTTACAATTTTTAATTTTTGTTGTTGTTGTTGTTGTTGTTGTTGTTTGTTCATTTGGCAGAACCGGGGATTGAACTCAGGCCCTTGTACTTGCCAGAGAAGTGCTTACTCTACTGAGCCATCTCCCCGGGCCCTAAATTTTTTGATTCAGTGATAATAATACAACTTGAAACATATAACAGATATGCAAAACTATTCTTACTTTCCTGATTCTAAAAGCTTTTTGTGATTTTAAGTGTTTGTCTTCAAAGGGACATGCACATATATTAGCCTTGGCCTAAGTGGCTCAGGACCATCCACAATGCTGTCTTCCTTTGCCACTATCTGGTCCCAATGAGGACCTTAGGGGACAGTGACACACCCAGCACTGCCACCTCCAGTGACAAAAATAATGCCTTTTTCTGGAACACTCACTCAAGAGCCTGAAAAGGTGTCATGCTTCTTATATTATGTTCATGGTAATTGGCCTGGATATTTTTGTTTTCTCTTTTTCTTTCACTATAAGTTTGCTGTGAAGCAGAAAATTACACTAAGGATTTTTGTGGTTCCTATAAATTTAAAAATTGTTATGTATTTCTATGACAAATGACATTGGAATTTTGGTAGGGGTTGGGTAGGTACATTATTGAGGGTGGTAGAAAAATTTTAACAGCATTAGCTCTCTCAATCCAATGCCAAGGAATATTGTATATATTCCTTATACAATTAAGGAATTTGTATATATTCCTTAACTTCCTTTGGCAGTCTTTATGGTTCTATGTAAAATTTTGACTTTTGAGATTAAATTTGAATCTAATTGTTTAATTTTGTTGTTAATGTAGATGAGATTGTTTCCTTCATTTTCTTTTCAGACAGTTTGCTATTTGTGGGTGAAATTTAACTAGGGAATTTTGAGCTTTCCATACCTACACACTGGCACCTTAACTCAGATTTTGGAAATTTTTATTCATTATTTCCTTAAAAGTGCTTTATGGGCCATCTGTCTTTTTCCCCTCATTGTGAATTCTTGCTATATGAACTATAATTCTCTTGGTGATGGGCCACAGTCCTCAGAAGCACTCTCGATGTTTTCTTTCTTTCTTTCCTTCTTTCTTTCTTTCTTTCTTTCTTTCTTTCTTTCTTTCTTTTTGTTTTCCTTTTTGGGATAATTGAGTAATTGTAAATATCCCATTTTTCTGATTGGTCAAATGGTGATGCTTTCTATGAAAATTTTAAGTCTAATTATTGTATTTCTTTTTGTCTTTGGGATTTATATATTTATTTCCACTGGAAAATTCTCTTTTTTTATGGGCACTTCCCATTGGCTTTATTTTTTTTATTTTTTCCCATAATTTTATTGATAAACAAATAGCAATGAGACAGTTTCAAATCAAATTGGTAGGACAGTTTCAATAATTAACACATTGCTTACATTCTTCCTAGTGGTTAATTGCTATACAAGATGTA
>NW_004524633.1:13596075-13618965 GCF_000260255.1 Octodon degus
CATAATTTTATTGATAAACAAATAGCAATGAGACAGTTTCAAATCAAATTGGTAGGACAGTTTCAATAATTAACACATTGCATACATTCCTCCCAGTGGTTAATTGCTGTACAAGATGCGAACATGATATCCTATTTACAAACACCATTAGAACAAATTGCTCTATTCATTAAGAGAATGTAACTATATATCTATCCTAACCACTTTGAAAACACAAATACAAAATGGACATTCATCTGTATCCCCTTGGAAAATTCTCTTGTTCATGATTTTCTAACTCTCAATTAATTTTCTATCCATATTTTCTCAAAGTTACCTAAATTTCTTTGAGAACATAATTATCAGCTCTTGTCAGTAAATTCATAGCTCTTCATTTCTTTAGAGTTTATTACTGGAATGGTTTTAGTTTCTTTTGGTGTCACAGTTGCAATTCTACAGCCTTGTGCTGAGAGTCTGCATTTGATGAAATACATTGTTTTTTGTTGTTGTTGTTGTTGTTTGTTTTGTTTTGTTTTTTGCCTTTGCAGGTATTTTATGGTGGTAAAGCTTTCACTTTTTAGCCAAGCCTAGGATTCTGGTATTAACCACAGGGAGGCAAAACTTGAGGTATGCTTAACTCCGAGACAAGGAAAGCCTGACCTGGAGAGCTGAGGCTGAGTGAGTTCACTGCCCAATTGCTGGCATCAGGCGGGTCAGATGTTCTCTTCCGCAGATATTGTCAGATATGTGCTTGGCCCCTGGCGTGGGGAAGCTTTAAGCAGCACAGAGCTGAAACTCGATGCAGGAGATGGACAGGGATGGAGCTGGGCAGCCATGTAGAATGTTTCTTACAGATCGATGCTGTTGTTAGCTGCTGTTCCGTGCTGGGTTGACTTAGGAGCAAAGCCATCAGAACCATCTGCACATTGGATGCTGGCAGCCTCACCCATCTTCATTGTTTCTAATTGCCCCAAAGTGGTTGATCCCACACAAACCCCCAGTATTCCTTGTTGGGTGAGATGGAAATGTTTTTTCTACAAAGGACCTCAGAGACTGGGCAACCCGAATGCTTCCTCTTAGCTCTTTTCTCACTTGAAGCTGGAGGCTCTCGGAACCTAGTGTGACTTTGTGCCTCTCTGGGGGAAGAATGGAGTAATGCAGGGGTTTTCTGACTCTGTACTCAATGCAGGAATGTCTTAGCTGAACTTCCAAGTACCAGGATAGCCACAAAGGCAGGCATTTCTGTACTAAGTTGTTAGTTGGATTCTATAAAGGGAACTAGAACCAGAGAACTTCTATTCCGTCATCTTTTTGATGTCTGGAATGGACTTATAAGCAGTGTTTTGGGCCCTTCATCAACATTTGTCCATCCTCTTCACTCTACTCCCAGCCTGGAATCCAACATTCTGCTCTCTGCTCCTCTACGTTCAGCACTTTCAGAGTCCACACAGAAGTTGGAGATGCAACACACATCACTGTGTCTGGCTTACGTCACTTAGTCACTTAGCATAATGCTGTGTAGATTAATCCCTACTGAAGTTCATATATATATATATATATATATATATATATATATATTGTGTGTGTGTGTAAACACATGTATAATTTATATGTAAATATACAGTAACATTTCGTTAACTAGTCATAGCTTGGTTGTTTTCATATCTTGGCTACTGTAGATAACATTTCAATGGCCACAAAAATGTTGATATTTCTTCTAAACATTGATTTTCTTCTAAATATTAATTTGGAAGTTACTGATTATTGCTTTAACTTTCTTATGTATAATGGGTCTGTTCAAATTTTTCATTCTTCATGATTCAGTCTTTATTTATTTATTTATTTTTTGCAGAACCGGGACTTGAACTCAGGCCCTTGCTCTTGCCAGGGAAGTGCTTATTCCACTGAGCCATCTCCCTGGTCCTTCATGATTCAGTCTTAATACGTCTTTTTGTTTCTAGATATTTATCCATTTATACTGTTAGCCAGTTTTTGACTATGTGTTTTCCTAGTGATCTCTTAAAATCTCTTGTATTTCTGTGTTATGAATAATAATGTCCTTGCTCTTCTTCATCATTTTCTCTGAGACCTTTCTCTTTTTTGAACTGATTAGTCTTTTAAAAAGCAACTGAATTTTCAGAGTTCTCTATAGAAATAAAAATCACTAAATATAGATACAGATTTCAATATAGAAAGGGGTATTTATTAGGGGAATTGCCTAGTATTATTATGGAAACTGAAAAGTTCCAGAGTATTTTGAATCCAACATAATACTGTGCCACTCTGGGGGAAGAATGATCGAGTAATGCAGGGGTTTTCTGACTCTGTACTCAAGGCAGGAATGTTTTAGCTGAACTCCTAAGTACTGGGATAGCCATAGGCTGGAATTGATCAAATATAGCTTCAGGATCCAGAGCTCAGAGCAAGTTTACAGAGCCTGTTACCTGAGACTGCCACCAATCTGTCACCCACTGCGCCCAGCAGTGGAGATTGTGGTGTAAGACAAAGGCAAGCAGGGGCTTAGAGTGAGCACAGGAATGGAGGCAGAGTGCACAGTGAGTCCAGTTTGATATCCTAACAATACAATCCTGCGTGGCTCTCTCAGTCCATCACACACATACACATGCCCACACTGCATTACAAATTCAGGAAAAAATGCTATTTTGAATGGCCAAAGTAAACATTGCTATTTGTGAAGCATATTCCAAGAAGTAATTATTATTTTTAAAAGGGAACTCTTTCTTGGGGCATATAAAGCTGTGAAAATTTCTTGCACATTTACTGAACTTCCACCTTAACTTCATCCATTCTAGAGCATGAAGGATTTAGTATGGACCATTAAGTGTGTAAGCATTAGTTTAATGCACACACAAGCTCATGAGCAACACTAGCATCCAATACCAATTTTGCTTGTAGCCAGCACCTCTCACTTTTACTTTCAAGGACTATTTCTACAGAAAGCTAGAAATGGTTCATTTTTTAACCACTTAAATATTTTCAATCATAAAAAATATCATCTCAGTAGATCAGAAAGATTTTTCAATAAGGTTCTTTGCCATATTTTTATTTTTATAAATGACTCAAACTCTAAAAGTTCTTGAAGGAGAAGAAAAATCTGGAATAATTCTTGCTCTTTTTCGTGCAATGACTAAGTTGAGATGATACTGACTCACAGAAAGCGTGGCACACTTCATAGCATTGCCATGGGAGAAATTTTATTGTGTAAATAGTTAGCATAGATATACAGCTACTTTCTCTTAGTTCAATGAGAAGAAAGTTTTGAACTAATAGTGTTGAGACAAGATATCATATCTGAATTTTGTGACACTAATGTTAATAAGTTCTGATAACCACTGCCATTGGACTAGCCATGTCTGCATTTCCTACTATGAATGACTACTACAAAGACAACAATATGTAATGTTGTTTTTTTTTTGTTTGTTTGTTTTGTTTTGTTTTTGTTTTGTTTTGCGGAACTGGGGATTGAATTTAGGCCATCGTGCTTGCCAGGCAAGCGCTTATTCTACTGAGCTCTCTCCTCAGCCCCCTGTATTAATTATTGTAACTGTCCTACTAACCTGTTTTGAAACTATCTCATTGCTACTTCTTTCTCAATAAAATTATTTTTTTGAAAAAGAAATTTTATGGGGCCAGGGTGATGGCTTAGTAGAATAATGGCTTGCCTGGCAGGCACAAGGGCCTGAGTTCAATCCCCAGTTCTGCAAAAGAAAAAGAAAGAAATTTTATTTTGTAGTATATTATATTTTATTTGTGAACAACTTTAAATGTCTAATCATATATTTTATAATTTTAATACAAACTCAATTGAATATCAGAATGTGTTTTTTTTTCTCAGATTTTTAATTAGATGTAGTTTAACAACTAAAGCAGTTACTAAGTAACTTTTTCCAATAATCAAATGACCTCATATTTTTAAAAGTTAAACCACCTAATAATGAACAATAAAGATGAATCAGATAAATTTTCAGGCTTCTGTTTGAAATCTCTGTTAGGGGGCCCTGTTGCTTACTTCTGGCTCACATTCTCAGGCCGCACTAGACATTCACCTACCAGCAACATGGCAAATATACCCAGGTGTTTCTTCAGGCTTCCAGCCAACAAAATGTTGTTAGTCTATGTTTCAAAAGTAAGGTTGTTTCTGGAGGGTAGATGTCCCCACTGTGAGTGCCCCCTGTCTGAACCAAGAGCTTCCTCCTGAAAGTGGAAGCTGTATTCCTTGATAATCCCTCCTCTGGTTGTAAGTTCAGTTTAGAACATTGCAAAGAACATTGCAGCCCCAAATTAATATAACAGGCTATCTTTCAGTTCTGATAGAAAAGGAAGACTTTCTGAAAATTTTATACTCATGGGATGTAACATAAATTTATTTCCATCTGAAGTAACTACTTTAGAAAGAGGAGTATGACTTTAATGATTAATTTATTGGAATTTCTTTGACTTAAAACAATTCTGGTTTTCATATCCCTTTTTGTCTCCCGCCTGCTATGATGGTGTCAGCTGTGGGCAGCATATTTATTTCCCAAGCGTGGATTTCTTTTGAGAAGATGACCACGGATTTGTGCATATAAATCCCTAGAGATAAGCTCTCCTACAGAATTCATATAGAAGTATTCCTGACCTTTTCACTTTATACTTACTTATTCTGTTTCCACCCCACACAAAAACAAACCAAACTATGATCAAAAGCACACCCATGGCTACAGAAGTAGAGACAAATGAGTGGGGATCTGGTTAACACGCAGCTACAATTGAGACAAGTTCAACCACTAAGTGGAAAGACAAGGTAAGGATCAGAACCCATTTTGCACAATAAGGCATTCTTGCTATCAGCTTGTCCAAGCTGGGGGACACAGTGGGGGGAAGGGCCAAAGTGCACAGGTTCTAGAACCCAAAGTCTGATCCTGGCTCAGCTCTAAGAATCTGAGTGACTCAGGGTAAGTGTTTCACCTCTCAGCTTTATCCACTTTGTCTCCAAATGGAAGGAGTTAAAGATGATTGACTGTGTACCTTGTTCCTCAAACACTGGCATTTAATAGGTCCTGTATACATGGGTGCTGAACACAAACACCTACCACTGAGAGAGGTAAAAAAGAAAAAAAAAAAAAAAAGAAAGGTCATGGGGTGTACCTTTTGTAGACTCCGTAGACTGACCCAAAGTGGAGGGAGGGCAGCACAAGTAGTGAGGGGAAAGGTCAGTCTCAACAGATATACAGACCATTCAGAGACAGAAGCAGTAAAATTCCTGGGGCAGCAACCAGATATTCAAGTAGGGATAGTTGTACACAAGTTACATTCAGAACATCCAACCAAAATTCCCAGGTAGGCCTATATTTTCTGCACAAAACAAGTAGGAAGCTGAATGCCACCCAGGAGAGCAGCCTGATTCAGGACCAGAGCGGGATAAGGTAGGAAAAACAAGAATGAGAGATGGCAGAGAGAGGAGAAAAAATATATAGAATTTTCTCATTTACATAGAAGGAATTTAGTAACTCTTAAATGTAATTGGCGCACACTAAATGCTTGACAGTTACAGAACTTTCTTTCTGACAGGTTGGATGCTGCAGGGAAGAACTAACCGGAAGCCTGTTCTGGAAGAGGCGGGAGTAGCAGGACTAGGACTGGGGTCACTGCCTCACATGAAGAAAGCACTTCTGTTTTCCTCTTGGGATTTGCAGTCATAAAGCACAGGATGAGGAGGGACCCTACTGTAGCCAACTTCAGAATTGCTCTCCATCTATCTATGAGCAGAAAGGATATGTCAGTGGAGAATTATAACTTCACCCATGTCCTATGGAAGAAAATCAAAGCTCCATGTAACAACAAGATATAAAGCCTATCTTAAAACTTCATGCATGGGGCCGAGGATTTAGCTCAGCAGTGTAAGTACCTGCCTGGCAAGTGGAAGGTCCTGAGTTTGATCCCTAGAAGCACACACACACACACACACACACACACACACCTCATGCAAAAAAACTTATGAAATTTGTATCAAATTGTCACTGTGTTTAATTATGTAAGTTACTTAAGGTCTGTATGTCTCAGTCACTTATCTATAAGATGGGTAGGTATGGGTTAGCAAACAAGAAAGGGAAGCTGCAAGAAAGAACACTGCTGAACACATAGTAACTGCTATAACTACTATTGTGGTTGTCATCATTTTAACACACCTGAGGACCCTAGTAGCCACTTTATGTGTTTTTAATAATTTGGAAGTTAGGCAGATAGCCCAAACTATTTCAGGAACTAATCAAGCAGGTACACACACATTTCAGTAACTTAAGCTAACCTACCAAAAGCTAAAATGAAGGAGCTTGTTGTAAGAAAATCACTTTTGTTATTCTCTCAGCTTCTAAAGACTCTTACACAGATAAGTAAAAACTTGATTGCAGCATTTTGTGCCTACAGACAGTCCACCCTACTTGAGAGAGGATGCCAGCTTGGGGTGCCTTGGGATACAGAAGCTCAGAGGCAAGGAAAGAGCTCTTCTCCAGTGATCACAGAACAAATTCACATAAGATGCTTTGCCAAAGGAAATGTGTTCTTCTCCCTTAAATTTACATTTGCTCCTGGAGCTGCCTCTAGGCCTACTCAATTTCATGTGCAGTCAAATCTATTAAGCAAAAATTTTCAATGGTGATAGCTCTGGCTGACACTGATATCATGATTGAGAAAATAATGAATAACTAAAATTATGGAATATTTTAACCTTGGCATTTTGACAATGAGAATATTCAATAAAAATACAATTTAACACTAAATAGGATTAGCTGGATGTTACCATGAGAAAACGAAATGGAACACTAAGGATATAAAAAATAATAATTCTGAAGTTCTTTTTTTAAACTAAATTAAGAAATACTCAGAAGACTTAGAAGAATCACATAACTGGTGATCAAAACAGCAAAATTTGACTTATGAAGAAATTTAAATTTTGGAAAAATAATTAAGGGAAAATAAAACTAATTCTAGCTAAAACTTCCCATAGTAATATTTACTGACCAAAACTGGTAAAAGAAAAGTATCTTATTAGTCTTGATATTGGAAAAATGGTTTGGTGTGAAATATGACCAAAACTAATTTAAAATCTATATGTGCTCAAAGGACATAGATGAATCATAATGCGTCAGCTCTTCAATATTGATATAATATACACTGTAGTCCAATTAAAATAAGGACAGTAGAATAAAAAGTTAAAACCATAGTTCAACATTATTATATTTAAGATTAAAGAATCAAATGAACTAATGATTTTACTCAAAAATACTCCTTAAAAATTTTACTTAACCAAATTCATAAAGTATGGTGTATGGCTGAATAAAATATTGGTCCTTATAAGAAGAATTACAATACCTTTATATTTAAATTGAATTGAAACTTCCTAATCAAATTGTGGGGTCAAATTAGACAATGGAATACCCATCTCTGACAAAACTAAACAAAACAGGGGGTGCAAATGAAGGACCATTTTGTATCTGTATATTCAAAAGAGTTAGGATAGATATACAGCTACTTTCTCAATTCAATGAACAGAAAGATTTGCACCAATAGTGTTTGTGGACAGGATAGCATGTCTGCATCTTGTACTATGAATAACCACTAAGAAGACAAAAATATGCAATGTATTAACTATTGAAACTCTCCTGCTAATCGGTTTTGAAACTGTCTCGTTGCTATTTATTTCTCAATAAAATTATTAAAAAATGAAGTGTGAAATATTTTTATGAAAAAAAACTCAAATTAGCCAATATACATGACAGCAACTCTATCTAGCAGGTTCACTTATTTGCTTGTGTGATTCTGACATTTACATAATAACAAACTAACATTAAGTTAGTAAATGAAATACTCATTGATTATGAAGAGAATATGCAGTCACCAGCACGTGACCTCCGGAGAGCAGGTGGCTGTGTACTCAGTTCACCTAATGACCTCAGAACAGAAACCGCAGCTGGAGTCTCCTAGCTGCTCTACAGTAAAGGGCACCAGCTACAGAGCACAAAGCAGGTAAGAAACCATCACAAAGATCCAAAGGAAAAAGGACAGAGGCTGAAATGACGTAGGCTGTCACACGTGACACCTTTTCAAAGATGGAATACAGGCACAGGGTAGATGTGGTGGGATGCAAGGCGGAACACAAGGCTGGAGCAAGAGAGAACGGTCAAGCTGCAGATACCAACTCAGGAGCTAAGAACATATCTATGCTATTAAGCATATGAAGCCAGGGGAATTACAAAGAGAAAATGCATCCTGTAAGTGCTTCAACAATCAGAGTGTATACATTAGAGACTGGACAGAGGGGGAAGGCACTGTAAAAGAGTCAGACATGCTGATTAATATAGCAGTTCTTTCTGCTTAGTTCATAGTATTGCACTGTATATTTCAAATTTGCTAGTAGATCTTTCACATTCTCACCACATATACAACACTCTCACCACTTTTTAGCAGAGGGTTTGGGATTTGAGAAGATCAAATGTCAAGGCATAAAAGTCTGTGTTTGTCAATCTCCAGGCAAGAAGAGCACACAAAGGCTGAGCAATTGTAGAAGATGGTGCTGCTCAGATTTCCATTAGTGCATGAGTCACCTGAGAAACTAGAGAAACTTGCAAAAATGCAGGTTCTGTCTTAGCAAGCCTGGGACAGGGGTGGAGCGTCTGCACCCTTAACTCCCAGAGTTTCCCAAGACTGCCCCACATGGGCCAGCTCTGGAGTGAACTGGACAAACAAGACTGAATGAAATAGTATCAGGAAAGCCCTAGAGGGGAAATTTTTCAGAAAGAGATTGGAACAAGACTTGTGCGTATCATGGTCATCAGTTGAGATGGAAAGATGGAAGCATAAGAGATGTATGGAGTGAAAGAAATAATAAAAACCACCAGCAGCCACATGATGTGCTACCTGGGCAGTTCTTTCAAAACTCTAAAGCAAGGGAATGCTTTCAGGAACAAGAAATCTGCCCTGCAAAGTGAGGCCTGACAAACCTCCAGGCATCATTTCCTTTACTTAGTAAATACTTAAGTGTTCCTAGATTTTGAAAGAAGTTTCTAGATTTTGTATTTGTTAATGGATAGAACTAAGCTATAAGATCTTTCATCTAGTTCAGTGCTAATACTATCACTTACCAAAGTCTTGTTCCTCAATAGGACTCTCAGGTGTCTCTTCTAGGAAAAAGCACAAAGGGAAAATAAGTATGTGAGGGGTTATTGATTTTGGAGCTCAGTACCCATCTCTCCCTGCCCTAAAACACCCTGCTCCTTACACTTACACAGCAGAGTAGCACAACTTCATTCAGACTGCTTGACACAAATGTAGTCATCCTTCCACCTCTAGTGGAGATTGGCTGGTTAGAGGATCCCTTGTGTAAGTCCTTTATATAAAATAGGGGAATATTCACCTATCTTCCCCCTCCGTTTTGAACCCATACATTATATATAATACCTAATACAATGGAAACGCTATGTAACTAGCGATTGTACTGATTGCTAAGTGTGTAAATGTAGGCCTAATTTTGTAGCACACGTCAGTGACCACATAACATTTTTGATTCGTGTTTGTTTGAATTTGCTCACATGAAATCTATAGGTAGTGTGTGGAGCATGGTGCGGAGATGGCTACACAAAACCAAAGCCACTGATGATGAGTATTTAATTTTACAAAACTAACCAAAAATAAAGGGAAGAAGGGGTGTGGGGAGGGGTGAAGTTTGATATAGGAAAGATGGCTATTAACGCTTCCATTTTCATGAAGCCTTATACAACATAGGTCATTTGTACAGACTCAATCTCATCACACACAAAATCTCATCACACATAAAATTTATTCCCCCAAAATAAGACACTTGTTAACTTTCATTCCCTGATCCTGATATCTCATATATATATATATATATATATATATCACAGTACCCATATACCCTGCAATACCCTATCTACAATACCCTACTAGGGAAAAACGTAATATTTAAATTCAACTGCCCCCACTTGAATCAAAGTGTATGTGTCTTTATGTTAAATAAATCTTCCACTTGGTACCCAGGAATGTAACCTCTTTAATTTGGAAAGCACAACTCTGGTTACTTGGTGGAGAGTTGGCGGGGGTAGTGGGGGACAAGCCCCACCACAAGCAACAGTAGTGCTGGATGTGTCATACATCACACAGGGGAAACAGAAATACTAACACTTCCAGTGAGTACTGCATTGTATGGTGTTTTATCGCCTTGCAGACTCACTAAAATTCCTGTATAGATCTACCAGGCACAAATGACAACATTTGGGCTCATCATTGATACTCTTCATCGGTTTAAAGTATTATTATTAAGTGTTAGTTAGGAATAAAGATTCCAGGGAAAGTGAACATTTGTAAGCTGTGTTCATGTTGAAAACATAATGATAACTACAAAAAACCAACGAAACAAACAAACAAACTTTGAGTTACTGTGCCTCAGCCACATGCTTCAGTTTCATGGCCTCTGATACTCAAACTTTCAAAGTATTTATCATAGTCAGTTTCTCTTCTAAAAAAGGGAATTTGAGAAGAAAAGGGGGGCCAGGTTGAGACTCTTGAGGGATCACATAAACCTAGGATCTAATCTTTCCTCAGATTCACGCTGTCAGTCGCATGGGATCTGGAATTTAAGTTTGCAGTTGTTAGCTGACAGGAGCCAGATTACCACAGAAATAAAGATTACAGTAAATGCTTTCAGGAAGGCCCTCTCCCCCCCCCCACACATACACCTTAAAAAATAGCAATGCTAGCTCATATTCATTACGGTGGTAGGTCTTGAAGAACAAAGGCTTCACAGCTACGATTTTAGAAGCCAAACTAAATTCCGAGGTGTCATAAAATGGCTATCTCTTCTTGTTCCATTAGAGTGGCATTATGTGCTGGGACTGGTGCCTGAGAGGTACACTAAGATGCTCAGATATCTGGACTTGCCTTTAATATCCCAAATACATGTAAAGACCAGAAGGTGTAGGTTCTGGTCATATCAAAATGGCACATGTTTTTCTACCATCAACTTCTCATCAAATGCTAGCTGATATAATGATGGTGGTCAGCCTGCTACGGTAACAACAACAATTATTACCCTGTGCTTCAGTGACCTTGTTTGTAGATCTACTTGACTCAATTTACAGAAAAATGTAATGGACAAATACAGAGAAATATGAAAATATAGAAAAGGACAATAGAAAAAGGGTCAGAAAATGCATTCCACATACAAAGTACTGCACACAAGACAGAAGAAAGGTAGTAATGATGATGGCCATTACTACCATCATAAAGCTACAGAGCACTTGATTTGTTCTAACAACGTGGCACCAGGGCCACAGAGAAATAGCAAGGCCCTGCCTCTGCTTCGGAATAGGTTTCAGTCTAGTGAGAATGAAAATTGTACCATATATTTTGACACATCAATAATGCATGTAGTGCCACCATAATAAGATATTGGAAAAACTAAGGAAGTGTGATGATCAAAGTATGGGTTATGACAGCAGTTTCCGGGATTCAAATTGAATTCTGAGCCTAATAGCCTCTCCCATTTTTCCATACCAGACACATAGTTAATGCCAGTTTTATCCAAGTCTATGAAACTGTGAGAGTAAATTAGATAAAGCAATGATGTTAAACATCTTTATTCATCCTGATATATTACTGTATGCATAAGTTGAAGAGGAAGAGGGTCTCAAGCACAATGAAACAGGAAGAGCTAAATACAGCCTATGAAGTAGGCTATGCAGGATTGCCTAATGCCAAGATAAGAATCAGTTCCCTCCTCCACACAAATTCATTGGCCTTTGGAGAAAGCCTAATTATATTTCCTCCTCTAATGAACAGAAGAAAACAACAGTCAGACCTCAGTGCAGGCAGTGAGCAAAGAAGAGAAAAAGTGTCTGAGAGTCGTAGGGATGAGTAAGAGCTACCAAGTATTTGATGAACTGAAGATTCAAGAGTGAAGGTAAGAGAGGTAGAGAACTTGAGGGCTTTTCTCTTTCATACTTGCTGAGCTATGACAGAGTCTACTCACAACATTTAAGGAGAACAAAACATCACCCTCAATTAAAAACAAGAAAATTCTGTTGTGCCCCAGGGAGGCATAAACTAGGAGGAAAGAGAGGATGAGAAAAACAAAGAAGGAACAATAGATCACTATGCACAGATTCATTTTAATAGAATTTGTTTCTGAAATAGTTTCTATCTTTATTCTGAAGAGCTGCCACCCCACAATAACATATATTTGTTTCTCTTTTCCATGGAGATCTGGAATGTGTGTCAAAATACAGCTGTTACTTCCTCAGAGCCGATACACTTAGCCGTGTTGGCTGCTGAATAACAATTGAGTGTGATTCATGGATTTTGCGAGATTTTTCATCTTGACCTCCAAGTAAATTGAGAGTGACAGTTTTTAGCATGCCTTTGATAGTTACACTGAGCTTGATAATGAAAAATGAAAAAGGGCTTAGTGAGGAAAAAATAGAGGAGATAGCTTAGTGGAATAAGTGCTTGCCTGGCAAGCACAAGGTCCTAAATTCGATCCCTAGCACTGGAAAAAAAAAAAAAGAATGGAAGATTGGAAGATGTTATTATGAAGATATTCAACCATATGTCCCACCTTGCATAACTATATCTGTTAATCTGAGCAACAGACTTGATAAAAATTGATAATATGTCATTCATTGTTAATCAGCTGTTCTTGTTTAAAAAATCTGTAATATATGTACTGTTATATGTCACCCTATCTCTGTATTTGCTTTCTTGCTTTTGTTTTTACTCTTCAAAATAGATGAAAATTATAATAAAAAGACACTGTAGGACCTCAGAGTACTATTCATGCACAGAAACATGGAATTTTTAATGCACTGATAATATTATTTTGTTGACTAAATCCTTTAAGTGCAAGGACCTTCTCTTTTGTTTTATATCTCTGGTGCACAACATAGGACCAGGCACTAGGTTACTATGCATTTAATAAATCCCTGATGAACAAATTTTAAAATTGAATTTCAATGAGTGAAGAGAAGGAAAGATAAGTTCTGTTAGTATACAGAACAAAGAGAATCGGTTTGTGATGAAATGCTTGTACCAGGATATCTTAGGACCTCTCAAACATTTTGATCACATCACTCTCCACCTTAAGCCTCATCATAGCTCAGAATCCTTCCAGATGAAGTGGAAAAGGCAGCTGCAGTCTATTTAACCAATGTTGTCATTTGAATTGAATCCATTTCTTAGCCCTAAAATAGACGTCTCTATCAGGTAAACCTTGAAAAGAAGACAACTTTCCCCAAATTGTGCTCTGGTATGTTAGCAATTTAGATCCCTAGACAGCCAGAAACTTGCATACTTTGGAGTTTGGTATTCTGTCTTCTGCCTACAAGATGCAACTCACATCTCTGAGCGCTTTGTTTCCACCAAAACGCATGCAGAGCCTTGGCCCAGGGGAAGGTGTTTGCATCATGCAGTGCTTAATCTTCCTGTGGCTTAGATCTAGAGTCTCTCCCAAAGGACCATGCATTAAAGGCGAGTTTGCTAGAGTGGCACTATTTGGAGGTGTGAAACCTTAATGTGGCAGTTCCTAGTGGGAGGTCTTAGTGAACCAGGGAGTGCCTCAAAGGGAGTGGTGGGGCCCTCACCCATGAACTCCCTCCAGGGGGCTCCCACACAGACTCAAAACAATGAAGCCAATCAGTCATGGCCTGAAACCTCTAAAACTAGATGCCAAAATAAACCTCTTATCTTCATAAGTGGTTTCACTTATTTGTTATAGTAACAGGGACCTCACTAACACAATGCCTTTCTCTTGTGAGTTCTCATAACTGGATCAGTTACTACAAAAGTAGGTTCTTATAAAGCAAGCTGTCCCTGATACAGGCCTCTTTTGTTTGCTTATCTTTCTACTTTCCACCATAAACTGAGGCACTGTGACACTCTGATCCAACAGGGACAGGAGACACCCAATCTTAGACTCCTCAGGCTCTAGCACCATAGCCAAGATAAGCCACTTTCCTTAAATGCACACAACAGCTTCAAAAATTCTCTCTAACAAAAGAATATGGGCCAAGACACATCCATAATACTCAGGATGATCACAGGCTCAGCCAAAGACAATATTTTTTGGTGTTTTTATTATAAATAAAGCTAATTTGTGAACTTAGATTATTATCAGAGAGAACATTAATTATTTCAGTTTTTTCTATCAACATTTTTTCTTCCAGAGATAGATTTTGATTCATTACTCCAGTATCTTCCTTACTTTTAAGCCTAAACTTACAGAGCTATCAAAAATGCCCATAATTTAGGATGTGTGTGCTTCGTTTAATCATTTGGACCCCCACAACTCTTCTAAACCTGATGGTCACTGATCAGTGGTTAAGGTCAAGTTTGAACTGGTGTACCTCCTGGGGATTCAGTAAATGCCTCTTCCTGTTTATGAAAGCAGAGATTTACCACAAATCTTCCAAAAGTTGTGCCCACTCACAAATACATATAGAGCACTTATTTTATTCAAAAACAAGTGGTAGAAACCAGAATTAACAAAGAATCATATTTCCAGAGGGCAGGTGTGGTGCTTATGAGATGAACATTCCCAATTAATTATGCAATGATTATAGAATTACAGTGCTTTAAGAACCTATAAAGAAAGTTACTATATAAATACAACACAAGGAAATTTGGCTTTGTGGGTCAGGAAAGGATCACACAAGCATCAAATATAGGCAAGATTTAAACAGGCAAGCAGGAGTTTAAGTTCAAGGTGGACAAAATAGCACATATGAAGCCTGAAGGAGAACATAGACGAACCTGGTAAAAGCCTAGTGTAACTAGGAGCAGTGCTGCACGCCTGTATGCATGGCACTTTAGGAGGCTGGGGCAGAAGAACCACAAGTTCAAGCCTGGTGTGAGCAACTTAGCAAGACTCAATCTCAAAATTAAAAATTAACCAGGACCAGAAACATAGCTTAGTACAAAGGCCCTAGGTTCAATGCACAAATGTCTAGCTTCCCTGACAAGTCAAGAGAAAATTAAAGAGTAGCAAAGAGAAAAGGTAGGAACCATAGTTGGAAGACTTTATATTAAGCCATTGTAGGCTAGAAGTTTTCACTTTATATGAGATGGAAAATACTGAGGAGGTCCAAGCAAGGAATAAAGTGTATTGGAGAAGAAGAGGAGAAGGATGTAAGAACTGAAGCAAGGAAATCTGGGAAATGGAGTAGCACCACAGGTAAGATAAAATCGGAGCTTGCAATAAGACAACACTAGATGGAGGTGGACACACACTGGCAGAAGGGAAGCTGTGACGTGGCATTCTGGCACTTGATAAATGGTTCTGGAGCCCAGAGGAAACATGAAAAATACATGTCTGTTGCCAGTCAAGTGGAAGACCCAATACTATTGTGGGCTACTGGACTCTTTTAGAATATTTTACTGAGTTAACACACCTATAATATTCAAATAACGGAACTAAACAAAAAAGGGGATACAGATGAATGTCCATTTTGTATCTGTGTACTCAAAGTGGCTAGGATAGTTATATAGTTACATTCTCTTAATGAATGGAGGGATTTGTTCTAATGGTGTTTGTAAATAGAATAGCATGCCTGCATCTTGTACAGCAATTAACCACTAGGAAGAATGTATGAAATGTGTTAATTATTGAAACTGTCCTACCAATTTGATTTGAAACTTTCTCATTGCTATTTGTTTCTCAATAAAATTATGAAGAAAAAAAAAAAGAAAAATACATGTCTGAAGAGAAGGCAAAGGGGTGTCCCGCTGAGAAGGGCAGAGAGCCATGGCTAAAACCTTGAACCCATACCAAAAGAAAGAGAACAGTGAACCAACAAAGAAAGCTCAGAGATACAAGGGAAACTATTGTTTTTCTGTTTTTACAATAAAAATGTTTTATAATTGGGCTGGGAGTGTGGTTCAGTCATAGAGCTCATCCCCTGTCTGCACAAGATGGTGACTTTGATCCCTAGTACCATGCACTGTCACTAAAAGAATGTCTTATAACTAAAAAGTGACAGTCCTAATTTTCATTTCACAGATGGTAGTGATATGGAGAAATTTTTCATATATTTATTCACTTCTATAATTTTGTCCTCTGAGAAGTGTGTGTTCATCTTGGATGCCCACTTCTGGATTGGGTCTTTAAATTTTGGGGCCCTAATGTTTTTTAGTTCTTTACAAATTCCAGAAAGAAGACCTTTGTCTGAGTGCTTATTAGTTAAAGACTTTTTCCAAATTTGTGGGTTGTCTTTTCACTTTGTTGGTAATTTCTTTTGACTTGCAAAAACTTCTCAATAAGAAGAGGTTCCAGTTGTTAACTCTTTCAAGTATTACCCAAGCAACTTGATTTTTGTTCATGAACTCTTAGCTTATCCCTATGTCTTCAAGAGTTCTTCCTACTTTCTCTTCCAGGAGATTTAGTGTTTCTGTTTTAATGTTAAGATCTTAACCCATTTTGACTTTAGTTTAGTGCATGGTGATAAACCTGGGTCAAGTTTTAGTTTTTGACATGTAGAGATCCAGTTTTTCCAGCACCATTTGTTAAAGAGGCTATCTTTCTTCCAGTATGTTTGCCCCCTTTGTCGAAGATAAGGTGGCTGAGTGTGTTTGTAGTGGCTTCTGCATACTCTAATGTATTCCACTGATCCTAAGGTCTATTTTTTTTTTTTTTTTTGCCAATAGCATGATGATTTTATCACAGTAGCTTTGTAGTATAATTTCAAGTCAGGAATTGTAATGCCTCCTGCCTTGTCTTTGTTGTCCAGGATTGCCTTTGCTATTCTAGATCTTTTCTGGTTCCAAATAAATTTTAGGAATGATTTCTCTAGGTCTGTGAGGTATGTTTGTGGTATTTTGGTAGGGACTGCATTAAAGCTGTAAAACTATGAATAACTACTACAAAGACAACAATATGCAATGTATTAATTATTGTAACTGTCCTACTAACCTGTTTTGAAATTGTCTCATTGCTATTTGTTTTTCAATAAAATTTTTTAAAAATGATACCATGCCTTCCTCTATAAAAATACAGTGAAGCTTTCAAATAAAATTAAATTTTGTGACGTCATTAAAACTAACTAACTAAATAAATAAATAAATAAATAAATAGTGACAGTCATGCATTTGGTATAGGGCCTCGCTATGGTTTGGTCAATGGCTCAGTGCACCCTGGGGGCAGGGCCAGCATGGTATACACCAGGAATCGAACCCTTGTCCCTGCACTTGCCAAAGCAGGTGCTTAGTTGGCTGAGTCAACTAAGTCATTATTTTAAACTCAGGGGACAGCAGATCTTTTGTGCTATACTTTTTAAAGGATTACAACAACTATTAATGATAACCACAGAAACTCCCAGAATCATTTACATTTTCTTTTACCTTTCACAGCAATCTTATTTCATTCAGTATAAGAGCTGACATTTGGTTATATTCTCATAATTGTATATTTTCCTAACAATAATGTTGATTCTATATACCACACTCAATGATCAATGAAGTTCAATATTAGTCAGTTTACCTAATACTCCTTGAATGAATACTTGTTGAATATCTATGATCTTCCAGGTGCCAGGAATTCAAGGTTGTATAAAATAGACAAAAGTCTCATTTTCCTTTGGGATTATGATTTGACAGCTAGATAGGGAATTTTAAATGACCAAACAAATATTAATATAGCCATTAATCATGTTCAGGGCTTGTGAAGGGAGACTATGGACTTTACAACAGAACATAATCAGGAAACTTAATTTATCTTCACATATGGATGAGGGAGGATCAGGCAGAAAAGTCAGTTGAGTTGGTAGCATTTAAGCGCATATATAAATGCTGGCAACTGGGTTCCTATGAGAAAATGGGTAAAAGCCTTCCAGGCAGGGGAAAAGCTCAGATATAAAAGGATTTTACTATGGCCCAGGGGTTAGACACAAGAAAGTAGTAACAGTTGTACCTATAAAGAAAAGACAGGGCATAGGACCATAATTTCTAAGAGCAGGAAAAACAAGTAGGTAAACCTTCCAGTTGTCCAGATTACAGTCTTCAGCAGCTTGGAGAAAGAAGACACAACTGGTCTCAAGGGCAGAATTCAGAGTTTGAAAGGCAAGGCAGAGAAGCCTAAAATTTGTGAACAAAATATCAAGAATATCACAATAAAAATGTTTTAATAATACATAGTGTTATGGTGTGTGTCTAGCTGTCCCCGTAAAGCCTCATGCTATAATGGGGTGGACTTCTAGAGGTTGTGATTAATTCATGACCCAATGCTGGGCTTACGGGTGTGAGTGATATGCCAGCCCTGGGGCGGACAGCCTAGATGCCATACAAGGGAGGGAGGGGGGCCTGCTTCTGTCTGTGCTGCTGCAGCAGCACTGCTCCTCCCATTTGCTCTTGATGTTTTGCTGTCTTCCCCCACCATGAACTGCTGCCCTCTGCCATGTGTCACTCTGCCTTGGAGCCAGCCGAGTATGGCCTGAAACCTCTACTGCCTGTGAGCTAAATAAACCTTTCCTTCCTTAATTCTGGGTGTCATGTGTTTTGTCCAGCAATGAGAGAAAAGTTACCAAGACATATAGTTAGGGTTGCAAAACGTGGAGATGGAGGAACAGGAAGATATGTTTAATCTGATTCAAATATTATACAAAACATATATGCATGTTTCCCATTAAAGTGTACAATCTATATATCAGTTAAAGCAGTCTACTTTAAAGTAAACACATAAATAATTTTTCCAAAAATAAAAAATAAAGAACTAATGGACAAAATTTTTCCAAGTGAAGAAAACTGTAAACCCACAGAGCCCATAATCTTGACAGCCACAAGCTGAATACACATGGAAAAGCACAAATATCAAGAAACTTCACAATCAGACTGATGAAAAACAGCAAACAAGAAAATAAAATCTTAAAAGCAACCATAGATAGACACATGCACAGAGGAAAGAGATAAGAACAAATAACAGAAGCACTTCTTCAGAGATCTAAGACAAGATGACATCTGTAAGGTGTGAAAGGGGAAAAAGTATTGTTAACATGAAATTCTGCATACATGAAAAGAACTCTTTCAAAAATGAAGACAAAATAAAGACTTTGATCAATCCAGCAAAAGTGAAAAACTGATTGTCAGAAGATCTGTAACCTGGTACTAAAGGAAGCAGAAGGAGACTAATACCAAATAGAATTTGGATCCAAATAAAGAAATGGAGGACAACAGAAATGGCAAATATATAGAAACATCTAAAATAACTTAGTATTTTTTGACCTCTCCAAGGGAGAATAGACTGTTCATAGTAAAAATAAAAATACTGTATTGGAGATAACTAAAATTTTTATTTAAATAATTTTTATTTAAAAATCACATGGAATTTAAATGTGTGAAATTAGACTGACAGCAGAAAGTGGGAAATGAAAATAGAGTGTTGCAAAAGTCTTATACTAAACACAGAGTGCCATGACATTGTTTGATGGCAGACTATGGCAAATTAAAGAGGAACACGCTCTGAGACCTAGAGCAACCAATGCTCCATTCTGAATATTTGTGTCCCTACCCCCTCAAATATATATGCTGAAGTCCCAGCTTCCTTTGCGATAGAATTAGTGGGTGGGGCCTTTCACTTGGGTCCTAGAAGCAGAGCTCTTATGAATGATTAGTTTCCTGATTTAAAGCCCCAGTGAATCTCACTGCCATGTGAAGACACAGTAATGCAGACTAGACTTGAAATCTGGTAAAGATTTCATCTTGGAATTCCCAACCTCTAGAGTTGTGAAAAGTAAACTCCTATTGTTTAGAAACCATCCCATCTGTAACAGTTTGTTCACAGTGGCCAAAACTGGCTAGGACAACAACTGTGACAGCCAAGGAAAGTACAACTACTAAATTGGTGTTGGAGATAAAAGTGGAGTAATAAAAAATACTAATTAACAAAAGAAAGAAAGGGGAACACAGAAGAGATAGGACAATAAAACACGAAGAGTAGAGATGCTATTTAATTCAACTCCATGTATTAAATTAAAAGTAAACTATCTAAACACTTCAACTACAAAGTAGAGTTTGCTAATTTAGATAATTTTTATTTAAAAATCAAGGCATGATTAGTTGCCCTTTATAAACCACAAATCCTGTGTTTAAATAGCAGGATTTCTCTTTCTCTCTGCTTTGTTTTTGTCCAGATAGAGGAATAGCAGCTGCTCCTCTAGACTAATGATTCCAGACTCTGGCCACACACTAACACCGAAGAGATTTATTTATTTTAGTTTTATTATTTGTGCCCTTTAGTTTACAAAATATTGAGTTACTATGTGGCAATTTTATACATCCATACAACATTTTGATCATAGCCATCCCTTCCCCTACCCTTGTTTTCTTTCTCTTCTCTAATAAATTTTTCTGCATAAATTTCTCAATTTTTAGGGTTTCAGTGCTTTGAAGAGAGCTGGCAGGTTTGGGGCTTACTGTGGCATACATGTATCATTTTCTTCATTCAGTACAAGGAAATACTTTCTTGTCATATATTTAACAAATACTTTTCTTAGTGAATTTTTCTCAGTAATTGTATGGACTGGTATATAAAAGAATTCCACATACTAAAAGCCAAAATTACTTTTCTTGTGCTTTGTTTTCATCTATCACAAGCAGTCAAGGGAAGAGTTTATGACCCACAATTATAACATCTCTCAAGATATGGAAGCCTTAAAAGTTTCATTCCTTTCATTTCCATATTATGAACCATACTCAATAATAGATACTGAATAAATTCATAGATTTCACAAAGATGAAAATAGTACTAGGCATAAGAAATGAGCTCTTTGGAACTTAATATAACTTTACTGTTTCAGAGGGGAAATTGTTTTTATTTTTTCACAAGACTATTTTCAAATATAATGTCATTCATTGCAAATATGAACACAACTATTTATGTTGTGTTCAAAACACATCATGAAATTGCTTTAAAATGGTAGCCATTATGTTCATATAAAAATTTAGCTATGTTACAAAGTCATTTTGTACTATTTTAATTAGCATAGATAGAATGTGACATGTACTTTCCATCTAAAACTAGTGACCCTACAGGTGTTGAATGAAACCACCAGGGTCTTCAAGATGCCCTTTGGCCTGAAGACCAAAAATCTGGGAAGGAAAAGAAGCAGTCATTTCTCTAGATATAGAAGGGTACTGATTGGTCAGACTGTTTACTGTAGGCCATAAGCCATATGTGCAAAACCACAAATGCGTGACAGCCACATTAATCTTCTTTTAATTTTTTTTCCCAACAGAAACGGGTTAATTACCAGTGAGCCACTGCAGTGTGGTGTGCTGTGGCTTCAGAATTGTACTCAGTAGAGCCATTGGGGTCTGGCAATTTCCTGGGGCATTTCTCTTCTTTCACTAGGACTGCCACTTGCATACAGCTTCTGAGGGAGAAGTTTCTGACTCCTCACTTCATACATGTCATTAACTCGTGGCTGCCTTGCTAAACGGGCTCAAAGCGAGGGAGGGAAAATGAAAGCCTTCAGGCAGAATAAAGTTTTTGCAAACATACTTGGTCTGAATGAAATTCCTAAAGCTTATGGGATACAAAGGTGGAAATTTTCACTCATCAGAAATTTAAGCTATCACAGTGGACTAAAGCACCCACTTAGGCAAAGCACAGGGACCAGGATTTGATCCCCAGCACCACATGCAGTGCCGGCCCTGCCCCTGGGGCATGCTGAGAGGGCCACTGAGACTGGGCGTGGCAGCATGTGCCTATAATCCCAGCACTTGGGAGGCTGAAAACAGGAGCATCACTACGATACAATCTGTGTAGTGACACTCTGTAGACCCTGAACTAAATACATTAAAAAGAAAGAAAGAAAAAAAGAAAGAAGGAAAGAAATTTACCTTAGATGAATACTTCTGTTTGCATGGAGGGGAAAAAAGTAACTTGATGAACAATCTGAGTGTGTTGCTCTTATCGAGTATCTTCACAGAACTGTTCACATGACCAGAAGAGAAAATAAGGAAAAATCTGTGATTGGGTAATGTGGTCACACTACAATCTCCCTCCCTCATGCAATAAAATCACTATACTCAAGAAATACTTAAGAGAAAGTAGCTGTATATCTATCTTAACTCTCTTGTGTATAATACATATATATATATATATATATATATATATATATATATAATTTTTTTCCTTTCCCCCCTTTTTTTTCACAACAAAACTGTCGTTTATTTACACTTTTGTGAAGTTAGTAACCCATGACACTAGGTTTTTTAGCAAGTGATAGCAAACCTTAACCAGAAAGGATGTTCATCTCAGGAGTGAGGTAGCTGAGAATAAAAGTTTGTACCAATATTGTTTAGACATGATAAAATGTCTGCATCTTGTCCTCTGCATAACTACTAGTAAGACAACAATATGCAATGCATTAATTATTGTAAATGTCCTACTAACCTGTTTTGAAACTGTTTCATCGCTATTTTTTCTTTTTTCTCAAAATGAATAAAAATTATAAAAAACGAAACAAAGACATTTTTTAAAAAAGTCCTTACTAGAGTAAAATCTGACATGCATTGATGCTTCTAGGTTAGAGTGGTCAACAATTATTCTAAGTGGCATTTTTCACATCAGTGAAACAGTGGACACATGTGAATCTTTCCCAAAAGTGGGTCAGGAAAGACATTTCTTTATGTCCTCATCTGGCCTCTTAGAGAATGTCTTCCACTAGGAAGGTCTTTAGTGAACTGCTCTACAATAATAAATACTCTACCGTCTTTGGACAAGTTAGCTTCATTTCACCAGAAAATACTTGTGCTGATAAAAACTTAGAAAGTAAAGTCTGAGACCCAATCCTAGCCCAGGTCCGGAATTTCTGCCGAGTTCCAGGAACCTCCAGACCCAATCCTACCCAGGTC
>NW_004524634.1:0-3944 GCF_000260255.1 Octodon degus
ATGGTGTTTGTAAATAGGATCACAAGTCCGCATCTTGTACAGCAATTAACCACTAAGAAGAATATATGCAGTGTATTATTTGTTGAAACTGTACTTCTGATTCGATGTCAAACGGTAGCATTGCTATATGTTTATCAATAAAACTGTAGAAAAAAAATTACAGCAGAAAGAAACCAGCAAACAGACCAAGTAAAAGAGAGAAAACATATGGTACCTATAGCAGGAAAACAACATGACAAAGATAAACAAATATGTAAGAGTTATAACCATCAATGTGAGTGGCCTCAATTCACCAATCGAATGAAACAGACTGACAGAGTGGATCAAGAAACAAAATCAAGCAATATTCTGTATACAAAAAACATACTTAACTCAAAAGGAAATTCATAGACTGAAATTCAAAGGATGGACAACAATATTCCATGCAGTAGGAACCCAGAAAAAAGTAGGGGTAGCTATTCTGGTTGCTGATAATGTCAACTTCAAACCAAGAATCATTAAAAGAAATAATGAAAGTCACTACATACTTGTTAGGGAAAACTGTAAGAGGAAGAGATAACAATTGTAAATATGCATGCACCCAGTGTAGGAGCATGCAAGTATATAAGACAAATTTTAACAGTCATGAAATATCAAATGAGTAATAATACAATTATAATGGGGGATTTTAACTCCCTATTGTCACAAATAGATAGATCAACTAGGGCGAAAAGTCAGCAAAGATAACAAAACTAAACCAAATTTGTGAAGAAGTTTAGCAGATCTTTACATAGTGCTTAAGTCAACATCAGAATACACATCTCAGCTATACATGGGATGTTCTCCAAAAGAAACCATCTACTAGCACATACACCATGCTTAAATAAATGCATAGAAATTGAAATTGCCCCATGCATATTATCAAACCATAGTGCAATAGAACTGTAAATTATTGACAAAATAAATTGAAAAAACTCCTGAAACATGTGAAAATTAAATCAGACCTCCTGAACAATTAATGGGTCACATATGAAATTAAAGAAGAAATTAAGCAAGGTGGGGCCGGGGAGATGGCTCAGTAGAATAAGCACTTGCTTGGCAAGTGCAAGGGCCTGAGTTCAATTCCCGGTTCTGCCAAAAAAAAAAGAAAAAAGAAAAAGAAATTAAACAAGGTGTACAATTAAATGAAAATATAAGTACAACTTACCAGAACCTGTGGAATACAATGAAAATAGTTATAAGAGGAAAACTGATAGCCATAAATTCTCATATTAGGAAAACAGAATGAGTCCAAATGAATTATCTTACGCTGCACCTCAACCTCCTAGAAAAAGAAGAACAAGGTAAATCCATAGCTCAAAGGAGGCAAGAAGCTATGAAGATCAGAGCACAAATTAATGCAATGGAGACAAAGAAAGCAATACAAAGAATTAACGACTGGTTCTTTGAAAGAATAAATAGAATTGATAAATCCATAGCCAACCTTATCTAAAAAAGAAAAGAAAATTTCAAATTCATACAATAAGAAATGAAAAAAACAAAATCACTACAGACCCTATAGAAATTCAGAATCATAAGTACCTACTTCCAAAATCTTTACTCTCACAAAATGGAAAACACAGAAGAAATGGACAGATTCCTAGATACATATGAATTACTAAATCTGAACCAAGAAGATATAAAATTTCTGAATAACCCAGTATCAGTCAATGAAATTGAAAATGAAACAAAAAACCTACCAACAAAGAAAAGCCCATATCTTGATGGATTCACAGCTGGATTCCACCAGAAATTTAGAAGCATTTAATGCAACTCTTCAAACTTTTCAATGCAATTGAAAGAGAAGCAGTTCTCCCAAACTCATTCCTGGAGGCACGTATTACTTTGACACCAAAACCAGAGAAAAACCCAATCATAATGAGAACTAAAGGGCTGGCCAAATAGCTTAGCAGACTAAAGTACCTGCTTAGGCAGATGCAGCGGCCAGAGGTTTGATCCCTGGCCTGCTGTGCCCGCCCCACCCTGTGCCGGTAATCCCAGAAGTTGGGAGGCTGAAAACAGGAGGATCACTACAAGTTCGATCTATGTAGTGACAACCTGTAGCCCATGTCCTAAATACATAAGAAAAATTTAAAAAATAAATAAATAAGTGAGAACTACAGACCAATCTCCCTAATAAACATAGATGCAAAAGTCCTCAATAAAATATACAGAACAGAATGAAACAAATTATTAAGAAGATTGTACACCATGCCTAAGTGGGATTCATCCCAGGAATGCAGGGATGATCCAATATGCCCTAATCAGTAAATGTAATACACCACATCAACAGTGCCAAAGACAAGACAATCACATAATCATCTCAATAGATGCATATAAAGCATTTGACAAAATCCAAAACTCATTCATGATAAAAACCCTACAGAAAATTGGAATAGATGGTCTTTACCTCAACCTGATAAAAGCCATCTATGACAAACCAACACCCAACATAAAACTAAATGGACAAAAACTGAAAGCCTTCAGTTAAAATCAGGAACAAGACAAGGATGTCCACTGTCACCACTCCTACTCAATATAATTCTGTAAATATTAACTAGAGCAATTAGACAAGTTAGAGAAATAAAAAGAATAATGATTGAAAAGAAAGAAATAAAATTATACAACTTACCATTATTCACATATAACTCAATACTTTATATAGAAGACCCCAAAAACTCCACCAAGAGACTTGTAGATTTAATAAAAAGTTCAGTAGCATAGCAGGATACAAAGTCAATACTTCAAAAATCAATACTGGGCTGGGGATATAGCTCAGCAGAATAAATACCTTCCTGGAAAGCACAAGGTCTTGAGTTTGATCTCTGGTGCTGCTTAAAAATAAAAAAAAAGAAAAGAAGAAAATCAATGACATTTTTATACACACACGTTGAATGCACCAAGGGAGAAATTAGGGAAACCATGTATTTTACAATAATATCCAAAACAATTGAAGTACTTAGTAATCAATCCAACAAAAGAAGTAAAAGATTTATAAAGTGAAAATTTTAGTTCTCTGATAAGAGAGATTGAAGAGGACTTCAGAAAATATAAAGATAGTCATTGCTCCTAGATAGAAAGAATCAATATTGCAAAAATGGCTATATTCCCAAAATTGTTATACAGATGCAATGCAGTACCAATTAAAATACCATTAGTATATATCACAGATGTAGACAGAACATTTCTAAAATTCATCTGGAACCAAAAGAGATCTAGAATAGCTAAAGTAACCCTTGATAAAAAAGGAAAAGGAGGAGGCATCACAATCCCTGACTTGAAATTATGCTACAAAGTTATTGTGATAAAATCAGCATGGTAGTTTTTCTGCCGAGTTCCGGGAGCCCCCAGACCCAGTCCTAGCCCAGGTCCGGTGAGTGTGCGGAGAGCTTCCTGCTACCCTGCACCCACGGAACCAGTCCCAGCCCAGGCGCAGAGTGGGCCAGACCCTCTCCACCCCCTCGGGCCGCCCCCCACCACTCCGCCATAACTCCCCCACCCCTCCCGCAGAGTAGGAATTTTTGCCCCATCCCGGAGCCCCCAGACCCAATCCTAGCCCAGGTCCCATGAGTGTGTGCAGAGAGCTTCCTCTTCCTCCTACTTCACCTTGCCCCCTCCAGGCACAACTCAGGCCTGGCATACATGCCTGAGGTGTAATCCTGCAGCTGCAATCCCTGCAGGGGAGAGTGTAGAGGATAGATCCAACAAGCTAGTCCAGGAGCAGAACATCTCGCCACAGGGGAACAACAGGATCACCCTTAAGGGCAGCAGCGGGAAGGATTGAGCACAGCAGCCAGACCCAAGCCAGACGCAGCTGGATAAGTCCAAACTTTGTAGAGCTGCACCTGAACTTCAGTACGTGCGAAGGGTATAACTACAGCAAAGATCTACAACAAAGGTCAGAAGACAGTGCTACACAAAATGAT
>NW_004524634.1:7652-61601 GCF_000260255.1 Octodon degus
GGATAGATATATAGTTGCATTCTCTTAATGAATAGAATGATTTGTTCTAATGTGTTTGTAAATAGTATCTCAAGTCGGCATCTTGTACAGCAATTAACCACTGAGAATATATGCAGTGTATTATTTGTTGAAACTGTACTTCCGATTAGATTTGAAACTGTCTCTTTGCTATCTGTTTATCAATTAAACCTTGAAAAAAAAATCAGCATCGTAAAAAAAATCAGCATCGTGCTGGGGGAAAAAAACAGACCTAAGACTTAATAGAACAGATTAGAAGATGCAGACACAGCTACAAACACACTCCACCACCTTATCTTTGACAAAGGGACCAAACATGTTTCCAGGAAGGAAGATAATCTCTTTAATAAATGGTGCTGTAAAAAAAATGGCTTTCCACATGCCGAAGGCTAAAAGTAGACCTATGTCTATCACCATGCACCAAACTAAAGTCAAAATTGATTAAAAATTGAAATATTAAAACAGGAATGCTAAATCTAATGGAGGGGTCCTGAGAGCACAGCTGAAGGTCTCTCTCACATGCCGGGCTTGCGCTGGGTCCACAGGGGTTCAGTGGGCACAGTAGAGTGCAGAAGCTCTCCCACACACTCGCTGGGCCTCGGCTTGGGCACTAATGGAAGAATAAATATGTAGAAATCTTGAAGACATAGAAACAGGCAGAGAGTTCATGAAAAAAATCCAGACTATATAGAAAATACTTCACAAAATCAATAACTGGGATCTCATCTTTTTAAAATGTTTCTGTGCATCAAAAGAAATCACCAACAGAGTAAAAAGAAAACACATAAATTGGGAAAAAAATTAGCTAACAGTCCTTCAGACAAAGTACTTCTATCTAGAACATATAAAGAATTTTTAAAAATTCCACCCCCCACCAAAAAAAAATCTGAAATTCTATCTTCAGTTTTGTTCAAGTGGTTTTTCCTGGTTTCAATGGAATTTTTAATTTCCTGGATATATCTTTGAATGTTTCATGCATTCTATTTCTTTCCTATATTGTTCATTCATCGTTTCCATCATTTTTCTCTGTTTTTCTATTTTTAAATCTATATCTTCTCTAGATATACTGAGGAATTGCTTCATTATGCTCATTTCTTTTTTCACCTGAGAGATTATTTCTGATCTGATTTCCTCTATAACCTCATGGAAGTGTTTCTTTACTTTTCAGTTGCTATCATTTCAGAACTTTCAAGTGTGCGCCTTCTGATTTTTCTCTACATCAGTATCTTCTAGACTTGTGCTGGGTGGGATGGAGGCCTGAGATTGCATTTTGCTTCATCATTTTCTATTTCAAAAATTCCTTTTTATTTTGTTTTCTGTGTTGATCCATGTGAATTTTTGTAGTAGATAGCTATATCACTAGTATCAAAGCCTCTCTAGAAAAGTCTGTTCTTCAAGGATGTCTTCTGTGTATAGGAGAGTCTTTGTGTCTGTCCCAACATCTTACCTTTCTAATTAATTAAGACTGGGACATTGTTATCTGTTTGTCTCTGTCCCTAGTTTGTTGGTATTTAGCTGTGATGAGATTATTACCCCAGAGTCTCAAAGTATTGCTACAGAAGGAAGAATAACTGATTACAACAGATATGGCATCCCAGCTAAAGTAGTATAATTAACAACAACAATAGCATCAAGCACGGTTTGGAAACTGATAAACTGTGGTAACTCTTGAGTTTGCACTTTAGACTATAAAAAGCAAAGTCTATTGTTATATAGTAGAACAGGCCATAAATTAGGAGCTTTTGTGCACAGTGTTTCCACTTGGCAGAATAGCTTTACCTTGTGGTGAGAGCTTAGTGTCTAAAACACAGATAACTAGAAAGAAAACAGAAGAAAGGCTGGAGAACAAAAGGTGATCATGCAATTTTGGGAAACTGAAGAAGAGGGAAAAATAAAAGAATGAATGAGTAGTCAAGAGAGTATCTGAATTTGGTTTGCGGGATGGGATTATTTTTCTGCGGCTATATTTCTCCATAGTCATTTAGAAAAAAGAAAAAAATATAAAAACAAAAATGAAAATAAATGCAATTAAAAAGAAAGACGCAAACAAAAATGAAACAAGGAAATATTAAATTTAATTTTAAAAGATGGTGGGGGCTCCACATACCTAGTTCTATTCTGTCTTTGCCCCTGAGCACAATGCTGGTTCACCTAACTTTCCACCTGGGACTCACATTTTGGACTTTCCCATCCCTTTAATTCTTGCCTGTCCATCACGTGCACCCTATTCAGGGTTCTAATGTGTGGCTGGTATTTGCAGCAGGGTAGGATGCCAAGTCCTGGGCTCTTCTCAAGCTGGCTGCCAGGTCCCAGGATGAAAGTAGTAAAGACTTTTAAATAAAATTTTTAATAACCCTAAATAAAATAATAACCTTGATTGATTTAAGTTAGAATAGGAAATTTCTGTGCAATAAAAGACTTCAAACAAGTTAATAGACACGAGAAATTATGAGGGGAAAATTTTGCAACCAAGAATGGTATAAAGAAATTCTTATAATTAATTTTTAAGTGATTCATTTAAAAAGGAGCAAAATATTAAAAACAAGCAACTCACAAGAGAAAAGAACATGGCCAATAAACTTCCAAAAAGTTGCAAATTTTCACTAGTAATCAGGAAAGTGCAAAATAAAACACCCATAATGTCTCTTTCATCTAACTGATTGATGAAAATTGAAAATGTTTCTTTTATCTTTTTTTTTTTAATTTAGTACAGGGTCTATAGGATCTCACTACACAGATCAGACTCGTAGTGATTCTCCTGTTTTCAGTCTCCCAGGCACTGGGATTACAGGTGTGTACCACCACACCCAGTCTCTTTCACCATCTCAGCATGCCTCTGGGGGTGGGGCTGGTGTGGCATGCTGGGGAATCAAACCCCAGCCCCTGTGTCTGCCTAAGCAGGTGCTTTAGTCAGCTGAGCTATCTGACCAGCCCTGAAAATGTTTCCAAGACTCTTAGTGAGAGTCTCAGGAAAAGGACACTCAATTTCTGCTGATTGAGCAATTACTTAATGAAAATATGCTGTATCTTTATTATGCATAAATGCAAAAGGATAAAGCAGACCTCACTGAGTGAGATAGTACTCTCTAAATAAGCATGAAGAGCATATTGAAGCAAAATATAAACCTTGTGATCCTACATATGTGAAACAGAAACTACAGGTTTTATATAGAATATGTGCTGCCCATGCCTATGCCTATGTGTATACCTGTCAAAAAGACTATGGTGATGATCTTTGAAGAGGTGGTTGAAACTGGGGTACTAGTCAAAAGGGACTTTCCTTATCATTCATGTTTTAATAAGGTACAATAGTTGTGTAATGAGAAATCTCAAGACAAAAGCAATTGATATGACAGTTAATATTTTCAATGGTAGACACGCTAATCTCTAATCTCTACCTGCTCTTGGCAACATAAACTTACGAAGTCCCATCAGCCTTCAATCATTAGAGCCAGCATCCTAAGCCGCACAGTGTGACAGCATCCATACGCAAGCCTGTGACCATTATGCAACTTTGTTCTGATAAAATATGGTAATAATCCTATTAGTGGTGTTTACATTGTAAAGCAGGATGAATCTGGGATCCATACAAGAACTGCAAATTCCAAGTGATAGGAAGGCAGAAGGAAAGGAAGGAAGGGAAGGGGAAGGATAGAGTGAAAAAGAAGAAAGAAAAAAACTCTGTCTCATGGAAAAGTAGCTGATCTTATCAGTTGTTAAAGAAATAGATTTGAGACAAAGGAAAATATGATGCATTACCTACTAAATTTCAAAAATAAAAACAAAAATTAATACTTGTTACTATAAAATTGGTATTCTCATACACTATAACTGGAAGTGAAAATTAATAAATATTTTGGAAAGCAGTTTAGGAGCATATAATGCACCTGTGTCAGAATGTGTCTAAATATTTTGACTTAGAATTTTTGGGAGTTTATGTTAAAGAAAAATAAGAAACAATAATCCTGTCTTCACATGAAGATGTCTAACATATAATTAGAAAAGGAAACCTTTGCTATCGGTATGTGAATGGCTAATTTAAATATATAAAAATAAAAACCTCAAAAAAAATAAAAATAAAAACCTCAAGACATATTAATTTAGAGAAATTACGTTAATGGATGATTTCATATGGTACAATACCAGGAGAGATCACAGAAAATAATCATAGTATTAGAGAGCCAACTTTAATTGCAAGATGCTTAGCAACATTTTCATTCTGTTTAAAAATGTACTGATAGAAAGGAAAAATGTGGTCTTTTGAAAATGCAAGTTGGAGGAATTAGAAAGAGCCAGGGTACCACGTCGCCCAGGGTGTTTTCATGGAAGGGGGTTTGATCCTTACCGGGCTAGGTGATGACATTCAATTAGGATGGTTTTATTTTGCTGGGAATTATGACACGATTGTTTGACATCCTGATCGTTGAATATGGTGGAATATCCTGCTGGATACTTTTTCGAAAGGTCGTCAGGAGCCGTTGTCTAACTTCTCCCACCTGGACGTGAACACGTACTTAGGTAACTTACAAGATTAAAGTTAATTTGGTTGCTGGTGGTTCTGAATATGTACAGCTCTTTTTATCTCAGGTATATGATTTTGAAGACTGAGACATTGGAATTTTAACCTCTAAGGATAAAGAAAATGTTTGGGGAAAGTCTTATTTTATATTGCAAAAATGAGAATCCCGACTGATAATCTAGAAGGCCTGTAAGGTAGAGCAGACCTTGGAAACACACCCAGTCAGCTTGAAGAGTCTCAGAAGGACCCCACCACTGAGAAATCAAGATGGCAGTCCACTATGGGGAATTGAGGAAAGTGGATTAATATGAGAGTGCTGTGATAAAATACCACCAAGACAGGGTTCTTTTAACATAGATTCAGTGAAATGAATGAAACCTATGTTACCCAAGAAATGGACAGTGGATTTGACTCTCTAAAAGACTTTTGCATCATTTAAAGTAGTTCATTTTTAACATTTGGAGAAGACGATAACACAGATGATAGTGTGTATGCCAAATTTTGATTTGTTTGAATATGGCTTCATGGAATGTTAACTTTAATAAGGTTTCTAACGTTTAAAACAAAAAACAAAAAACAAAAAAAAAAAAAAGAAAAGAAAGGAAAAATGTGTTGAGTATGTTTTGATTCTGCCTGGCGTTCTCTTCCCTTAGGTCACAATATTTGCCCTAAAGCATGAGAGCCAAAGCATCTCGCCATATAATCCAGTAAAAAATAGGTTTCTTTCTGCTCCTGTGGATTGTGATGGTAGCAGGCAATGAAATACCCAGGGCCTTCCAGGACCTCATCATGACTGCTGCTGTGCCCCTCGGGGAGGAGCGGGGCTGGAATGTCCCTGTCCCTGCCATGCATGTTTGACATTCTTCACCCAAGACTTGTCTGCTGGCAGCTGAGGCCCTTGACAGTCAGTTAATCTATGGTGGCATTTAAAGCCAAGGTCCGCAATTGGCTCATTCTGTTATCTAGATGGAGGATTAACACCTCAATGGATTTGATGAACAAAACAGCTCAGAAATCCCCCTTGACAAGTTCTTGCTTTATCAAGAAACCACTTCAGTCTTACCCACTTAGCAAATCAGAGGCATCCTTGTATTTCCTGAAATCAGATAGATTCAGATTTTCCCCCTCTGCTGAACCCCAAGAGACAAGGTGGAATAACTAATCTCACTCCCACCTGCTTCCAGGGGTTGGGAAGGAACTGACTTATTCCCAAGCTTCTTGTCAGACAGAACTGGCATCTCCTCTCCCCCTTGTTACATATTAGCCCCTGGTTGTTATCCTCTCTCATCCTCTTTCTTTTTTGGTAAATTAACTCCTGAATTCACACTAATTTATGATATCCCTAGTATCTTCATTGTGTTATAAATCGAGATTAAGCATGAAGCAAAATTGACAAAGTCAATTTCCTCATGGAACTTACATCCTAGAGTGAAGAAAGCACATAGTATGTTTGACTTTAATTAGGTGAACAGAAAAAAAAATAAAGCAAAGAATAGGGATAAAAATGTCAAGAGAGACAAAGAAGTTTGCAGCTTACTTATATAGTGTGATCAGTGAAGGCCTAATTGAGGTCAGGTTTGAAGGCATAAGCATTCCTGAGGGGGAATATTCCAGACAGATGGAACAGACTATGCAAAGCCCCTGAGGAATAATGAGAGGAAGTGGAGATGGAGAGTGGACAGAGTGAAGGAGGGTGAAGGCAGAGAACAGGGCCTGACTCATGGGGTTTCATGTATACTGCTGCACCTGTGCCCTTATGCTGAGAGAGATGAAATGCTGAGGCTAGATTTGAACAAGAAAAGTGACACAGCCTGCCTTCTAATTGATCTGAGGCTCTCTAATAACACTTTCCCAAATATTCTTAGTAAGAGATGGGGTTGGATGAAACAAGGACAGGGATAATAGAGTTCATGAGGAGTTCTTCAATGCCATATATGATTTGAAGGGAAAGTAGCCAAGCTTTCCTGATGCATTCATATGAGTAAGAGAAGGAGGAGTCCAGGGCCACAGGCCTTTATGAGTGGGGGACCAAGCATCCATTCACTGCGATGGGAAAGCCCAGGGGGCAGCAGATGTGGAAAGAGAAAGCAACTGAGTTCAGTTCTGAACACTGCTGTTTGGAAAACTAGACATCAAGTAAGGAGTTAAACGCATGCATCTGGAAAGCCAAGAATGATACCTGGGGAAGAAACATGACCACAGGAGTTGTCAGAGTAGAAATCATATTTAAAGCCATGACATCAGATGGAACCAATAAGCAAGCCAGACAGGATCAGAAAGGAAGAAGACCCAAGAGCTAAGGTCTGGGATACACCTATATTTTGAGGCAGGGAAGACAAAAAGGAAAAAAAGTAGGTAGAACAGGATGAGCAAAACTATGCAAGTGCAGTGGCCCAAAGACCCATTGAGGGGATTGTAGCAGTCAAGTTTTTTGTTGCTCAGACAAAATATCTGGTAAGCATAATTTAAATGTGAAAAAGTTTATTTTGGCTCACCATTTAAGAGGTTTCAGTGCTCGCTTCTGCAGCACATATACTAAAATTGGAACAATACGGAGAAGATTAGCATGGTCATCATCCCTGAACAAGGATGACATGAAAATTCATGAAGTGTTCCATATTTTTAACCACTACAAAGACAATAATATGCAATGTACTAATCATTGAAACTGTCCTACTAATCTGTTTTGAAACCATCTCATTGCCATTTGTTTCTCAATAAAATTAATTTTAAAAAATTGAATGAACTAAGTTATATTGTAATGTTCAGTGACAGCATTAAAAATAGACTATGTATAATTACAAGAAAAACAAAAAGGGTTTCTGGCTGGCTCTGAGACAGAAACATCTTCACAGAAAGGCCTGGCAGAGGAAAGTTACTCAATTCATGACTTAAAGGAAGTGGAGAGCAGGAACTAGAAAGGCAGAATCCAGAGACCAGGTATAGTTCTCCAGGCCACGCCCCCTGACCCACACAGACACAACCAGCCAATCCAATTGACAGTCAAGATTAACCATCACGAGGCTCATGGGCAACAAGTGGTACTGATTGGTCAGGTAGGAGGTGGGCTGAGAGCTGACCCTTACACTTCCTATTGCGGAGCTCACTGGAGGGCAGTTTCAGTGGAGCATGTGGGAATAAACCTGATTGCAATGGATTCAGGGCAGATGAAAGCTAACACTATGAACCACTCTTTCCAGGGATTTAGCTGTAGGTAGAGAGAAAAGAAATAGTCCTGAGGGTTGGAACTGCTGTCAGGAGAGGCATTTTATTTTTGTCATCTTGTCACTTTATTTTATCTAAATGTGAGAGACATAACCAGATGTACTCACAGGAATAAAAGACAAGTGAAAGTAGACAATACAATAGACAGAGATGCATGAGTGGGAAAGAAGAAAGGGATCCAGAATCAAGGTAGAGGTGAGTCAGGGCTGGGAACACTTGGAACAAGTCCTTAGAAATGGAAAAGAAGCTAGTCTGCACGCACAGAGACTGATAGTATGTAGACATGGTAGGGGGATGCATGAAAGTCCTTTTCACATAACCTCCATCCTCTTGGTGGAGGAAGGAACAAATTGTTCAATTTGGAAAAAGGAAATATTCTCAAGCAGAGAGAAATTTAATAGAAGGAACTGGTTGCAAACTGTTAGAAGCACTGAAAGAGCCAGTGGAAAGAGAGAAATTACCTGGAAGGGGATCACTAATTTGTTGAGCAAAAACCATCCTTTCTGCCACTGATGGGCTGGGCCCTGCTGAGGCCTGCAGGCAGCTGCCAGTGCCAGGCAGATCAGAATGAATCTTCCCCTTCTCTAGCCTTCTGTATGTGTGCTTCCCACTAGGAGATTCCAATGGGAAACCAGCAGACAATAGCCTTGGAAATGTAGTTCGAGGCTACCTGCCCCTGCAATATAAGGACTCTGTGAGGCCAGGGACAAAGTCAAACACCATAAACACACAATCATGCTAAGGAAGATGTGGCAAAGATATTTGAGGTTTGGTGAGAGACAAAAGTGCTTAGGGTAACTATCTGGCAGAGTGAGAATATGATTGGACTTGAGTAACACAGCAGGATTGCTTGTGACTTTTACACTTGAGGTAAATGAATGTGAATTTAAAATTTTACCATGTAGCATCACTGTGCAATCTCCAGCCTCCAAGTAGGCAGAGATAGGGTTCAGTCATTAGAATTCGCTGAAACAAAATTGGGAAAAGGTGAGAGTATTCAAAAATGTGATTGTACGAATTGGCCGTAGAGTCTAAGCTGAGTGAAGATGGAAGTGAAGACATGGAGAAGGGGTAGATGAACAGACATGCTTAAGTACTAAGTTTCTATCTCCTCCACAAATTCAAGAACCCAATGTATCTGGCTTGTCACTATGTTCATCATTCCTAGACTTCTGCTAACGTTTCATATGAAGCCAATAAATATTTGTTAGGTAAATGACCAACTGAATAGGTGATGGATGTGTTACCTGTTATATATCCTACCAGGATGTCAGCCCTATCCCATCAGGGACCACGTCTACCTTACTCATGTCTGTCTCCTTGGTGTTATCATAGTGTCAGGCGTATTGTAGGCTCTTGAATATGTTGGTTAAAATGAAAATTGAATCAACTTGAAAGGAAATCTGGAAGACCAAACCAGATTAGGCAGGCAGTGTGGGCCCTAGAGAGTCCAATCTACAAAGCTTAAACTCCAGGGTCAAGTTCCATATGAGCAAATTTTATAATTTCCAGCCTGTCTAAGGCAAAGGAATGAACAAAACTATGGCATTGTCAGAATGGGCAGGAGCCCTTCTTAGTGCAGGTAAAGACTGCTGATACCAGAGTAAAAGGAGTGGAGTCTGGTCCAAAGTTCAGGCTCAGTATTAGGAACTGAGTTAAAGGGCAAAAGCCAACCCTCCCTCCCAGTAACCAACCTAACTTCCAACCTACTTCAAGCCAAGAGGCTCAGTTACTTTTCAAGATAAAATACCCAACACCTAAAGTTAAAGGTGGAAAGGTTTAGGTAGCTCACAGTTTATAAAGGTTTCAGTCTATCATTGGGGGCTCAATGGCAGAAGACAGCAGTTCATGGTGGGTGAAGAGAGCAAAAGCAAACAAGCAAGGAAGAGAGGGAGAGGACAAGCCTCTTTCTGTCTGTCCCTTACATTGTATAAGTCTACTTTCCCTAGGGTGGGTGTGGCACTCACACCCACAATACCAGCATTAGAAATTAATCAGTCACAAACTTTAGACTCAGCCACACTGGCAAAGCTTGGCCTCATGACCCCATGGGGCTTTGGTGGGACATCTAGATACAATCCATCACGTCAAGCTGAGCAGTTGTGTTTTCAGCTCTGCTGTCCTTCAGGGAAGGAAATTTATGTCCAGTCCTGGAGCACTGAATGTGCTGAGAGGAGCTACGTGGGAGCTGTGAGCAAGGGCTCATTGCTTATCCTAGGAAGAATCAGCTTTGGGCAAGATCATGAGCTCGACAGTGTTCTTTCATGGACTCTTGGAACCTTGGCTTCTGATTCTCACCCGAGGTTTAAATCTACCTTCCTTAATACAAGCTTGTCTTCTTACACTTCCTCTTGTCCTTTTCAAAACTGCTTACTTAGAATAGATCACAAATTCATGACAAGTTAGATGTCTTATTACACCCAGTTGCCAGAAAGTTCTTCAGAAACAAATCTTGGTCTTATTCATCTTTCAGATCTCCAGAGCAATCAGGGTCTACTTTGTAAAAGATGCTCAGGGGATGTTTGTTCACTGAATTAATCAAGAAACTAAGTGACTAGAACACTTAACATATCATTCGTCATATGGACCAAATCCTTGCCTCCACAGCCCATGGTTTAAATATCTATTCTTTTATTAGGAAAATGCAAATCAAAGCCACAATGAGACACCATTTCATACCCACTAAGAGGTCTACAATAAAAAAATAATTGGTAAGGATGTGGAAAAATAAAGCACTTCCATGTTGGTAGAAATGCAAAATTGTTCAGCATGTTCTCCCATAGAGAACAATTTGGTGGTTTCTCAGAGAGTTAAATATAAAATTACTGTGTAACTCAATAATCCCAATTCTTAAAATGTACATATGGAGAACTACCAGCTATAAAAAGAAATAAAGAGCTTATAGATGTGATAGCATGGATAAACTCTAAAAATATGCTAAATGAAAGTAAAAGATACATATTATATTATTCCATTGTATGGACTATCTAGAATAAGTCCTCATGACACAGGTAAACATTAATCTACTTTCTGTCTTCGTGGGTTTTTCTATCTTATTTTTAACTTTTCTTTTCTAGGATCTCAAATAAAAGGGGAGGAGGGGAAGTGTCACACACCAAGGGAATCTCGCCTGCTGTGCGTGCAAAGCGCCTGGGCACTGGGGCAGGGCAGGAGGTGCGTGCCCAGTGAGCGCCTGCGAAGCTGTTGACCCAGCTCCTGCCCACAATGATGTTCAGGAAGTTGTCGCTTTAACACCCAAGAAAATGAATTCATGAGATTGTTTCCCTATTTTTTTTTCTGCTGCCTCCACATTCTTTGCTAAACAGACTGCACGTGATGGAAAGCTTGGGAAGCCCGGCAAGCGGAAGCACTTATGTGAAGGACTGGAGAGATCGTGCCTCGGGATGTGCACAGATTGCTTCGTGGACAGGTGTTATACTAAAATACAGTACCTTGCAACAGTTTCCTGCAAATCCAGACTTTATTTGAGGTAAGGTTCTTCCATGTGACTGGAATATTGACCCTAGATAATGTGACACCTAACCCAGCCTGATGGAGATGGGAGGGAGCTGCAGACCCTGCCTTTGACTCCTCCTTTCTGCTTGTGGGTTAGTACATGTCAGCACACAGCTTCTAGCCACACTGCCCTACTACCCAAGCCCAGGTCATTCCCTAGCTTCTCTGAAATGGCAATTTCACCAAAGTTACAACTCTCAGAGGCCAAAATGTGCTACAACAAAACCACACGTGAGATTGCATCATCTCATGAGTCCTATTTTCCAAGAAGAGCCTACCTGAATCAGATTGCTGCCTGGCACACTTCTGAAAGTTAGCCAAATGGATATAACTTTACCAAATTCTTCACTTGGGTTAAATCTATTTGGATCTTGCATGGAGGCAAGGGCTGCAAATGTTCATCACTTCTCTTTGAGAGAAAAAGGACCTCGTCTTGAAGTTTTTCCTTGAAGAAACAATTTCATAATAATAACATTAAGCTATGTAAATGATGATGTCAGCCACCTATCAAGATGGGCGCAATAAGGAACAGATTGAAGGAAAGCAAGGAATGGGACAAGAAAGCAAGGTACAGAGATGAGTAGCTCAGGGGCTAGATATGAGGTACAGCAAAATAGAGTTTTCTAGAATACTTGCCCAAAGGGGTCTTATGTGAGAAAATATTCAGGTGTAGGGTCTAAGAATGGCCAAAGAAAGGAAATCCAGGAAAACTGAACCAGAAAGGAAAGAGATAACAAGAACACAGAGGGATCTAGGCAGTAGGGTACTTGAAATATGTGGAGGAGGTACAGAAGGCTGAGAAGGCTAAATTAGAGGGGTAGAGAGGTAACCACAGAAAACAAGGGGATACAATCAAGACTGAATATGGGAACAAGTCTACAGCCATACCACCTTGAATGCGCCCGATCTTGTCTGAATCTGGGAATGATTATAAAGCAACTGGAATCCCAGGAAGGCCAGACACACTGTGCATCAAATCCTGTGGAAAGAACTAATTAAAATATGATCAAACAAAACAGGGTGGAAGGAGAGATTGTTGGTGAGTCATAAAGACATTACTGGTTTATTGATTTATATTTTGTATTTGCTAAGAGATTAAGAAAGTAATAGAGATATATAAAGCATTGAGACAAGCTCATTATTTAAAGGAAAATCCTCGATTCTGAAGTCCACTAAATTCTGAAAAGGTAAAAAGATTAGTCAAGGATCAGTAGTATTATAGGGGTGAATAAATACAGATATCAGGATTCCAGAGTGAAACTAGTCATGTAAAATAAAAATGAGGAAATCTCTGATTTATAGCAGGCAATAAATACATTAAGGAGAAAATCAAAGCTTGTTTAACAAACACTAAGCAGGACATGAAACCAGAGCAAGAGAATCCTGCTCCTGCCAAAGTTTCCAGGATGCGGAATAAAAGGTAAATGACTCTACAGATGGTAAGTTTTTACGAGCTTTGTTGTTCACAATTTTCCCTGAAGTCCAGAGACAAAAATATTGATGCCTTCCTGGTAGCTTTGCAATTGAACTTAAAATGAGAGCTTATAGTGGTGAACATGTTTTGATTATTCGGAATAAGCATGCTATTCTGTTAAGGTTGTCTTCTTCATTCACGTTATCATTAAATACTTGATTTCATTGTTTGCCATTAAATTCAAGACAGTTATTGCATACTCTTAACCAGATATTGAGCTACAGCAGAAAATAAAGAACAGCTTCTAACCTCATGGAGCTTACTGCCAAGTAACATACATATGCAGTTTAAGGACCTGGTTGCAGAACTATAGAAATAAATACAAGAAAAACATAAAAAGCAAAAGTAAGGTACAAGCACATAAGTGTGATTTTTCCAAAGCAGAGATTGTATTTTAGTGGGAATGAAAAAAGCATAGAAAGCGGACATTGATTAAATTTGGCTTGAAGATGGGACAGAAGGTAGGAGTCGGAAAAGGAGCCTCTAGGTTACGAACCACTGAATGGAATTAGGAAGGCATGGGCTACGGATGGGAAAGAGTGGAGTGCCAGAGTTGGCTATGGTCCCCATAGGCATGGAGACTTTCAAGCAAAATCAGTTGCTCAATATAGTTACCTGAGAAATAAGTTATAAATGGAGACTTTTGTTTCCCTAGGACTCTTCTCTTTTAATCTACAGCTTCAAGTTGGCAAATGCCAAAGGGCAGCACACTTGGGGCAGAAAGCATATGGTTGGAGCACTAGAAGTCCATAGATTTGAGTTCAACTTTCAGCTGTGCACTAACAGATCTGGTTACTCACAACTGGTTAGTTCAACTTTCAGCTCTGCACTAACAGATCTGGTTAGTGTACAGTTGTGAGTAGGACTTCATCTTACAGAATTAATCTATTGACTGCACGTCCTCATCTGCAGACTTTGTTACACTGTTTCTCTAATGCTCATTGCTGGTAATAAGGCATAAATGAAATCACACTAGTACGGTGGTTTGTGAGTTCTATGGTGCTTTATAAAATACATAATTCCATTTACTTGGGATTTTCAGCAAATCACAATCCTTCCTGTTTTCGCTCCTAATGATTTCTGCAGTTTTCATTAGAGGGACTGTGATACATTTAGAGATCCCTTGTTGATTTCAAATCTAATGGCTCTATAAACCTTCCTGAAAATTCACTGGGATTCCAAATAAAGAACTAAGTGTTATCCCTTCCCTATTTATCCTCTATTTAGAGACAAAGCCTGCTGTTTGTTAGTGTCTGAAATCCATTCTCTAAGTTCATTTTATTTACTTATGTAGTCAGTGATAAACTTCAGGATGTGGTCTGTGCTTGGTGTTTCTGAAGTACTGAAAACATTGGAGATAAGAATAAAATATTCTGTGAACCTTGGGTGACCTGATAGTGTCCAAACTCTACCTCTTTGGTGTTTCCAATGCTGAATTTTCACTAAATACTGTGAGGCCTGGACCGCCTGTCTTCCCTTTTGTATCAACTGAGTGCCCAGCCTCCCCTGTACAGTTGTTCTCTCAGAAGAAATGCTTATTTGATTCTTGCCTGATGGAATTAATCCAGGTAGCTGAGCTATCAATAGTCAGAACTTGAAAAAAAAATAATGTATAAAAAGCCCAAATTAGTGCTCAAATTATCGTATGAAGACATTGCTCCCTTAGGTCTCAGGGACTCCAGGGCTGGTGAAAAGATCTTTTATGGGGAAAAAAATAAAAGCATCTTGAGTAAAACAAAGCTACACAGTAGAAACAGAATGCTAGACTATCAGTAAAGTCAGTCTGAGGTGGATGCTTGAAGGGATGGAATGAGGTCAGCTGGGTGGGTGGGCAGAGGGCAGCACAGAGCAAACTGCTCAGGTTAGGGCTGGACCAGCTTGCTTTTCAATCAACTTAATCTTGTTCGATCTGTCTCTTCAGACTTCATGAGGTTTTTCCCAACACTCTCACAGTTAGGAAAAAAAAAAAACTTTTCTGAAATCCAAAAGTAGAAACAGGGAGCTCATTGACTGTGTTTCAGGGCCATTTTGTGGGATCTACTGTTGCAATCCTTGCCTTAGAGAATAGGGTCATGGATATGCCAACCTACAAAGACTCATTCATATCCCATGTTTGCCTTAGAACCAGTGGCAGTATCAGGAGAAAGGGGAAATGTACTCAGATGTAGTTAAAGAAAAGTGATAATTTTAATTACATAAGCTTACTTTTTTTTCTCCCATGAATAATATCTGGATAATGGTTAGCTACTCCCAGAGCCCTTTTTCATGGCAATAACTAAGAGGACTAAGCCTATATAAACCAGATTCAGAAAACAAATGAGGTGTAGAAAACCCTATTATGCATTCAATTGCATAAGGTCCGTGAGAGAGACAGCATGAGCCACCTTGTAAGTACATTTTCTCATTTTGAATGTAGGTGTTATGTTCTCAGGGTCAAAATCTTCATGGAGAAGTTCATCCTCCCCCATGGACTCTTCAAATTAAAGCCAAATAGAACATTCAGATCTTAAATCTTATTTTGATCCATTGTCTTTCTGTTGGCAAGTCTGTTTTGAAATATCTGAATGAAGGGTCTTCTTCAAACAATAACTAACTTGTTAAAAGTCAGGAAACTTGGAGCATTAGGTAGATACTCATATTTAGGGTCAACCTTCTGGTGTTGATACTATTTACAAATCACCAGTGGAGAAAATCTCTGGGTGTATTTCATATATGGCAACAACTTAAATAGTTTAATAATACCGTGTAGCCTTCACATCTCATGTATCTTGGTGGCTGACCTCACCAACTGTGCTTACTATTCTTCAAGTAGCTGTTTCATTTCCTTTTGAAGATGTATTTCAGTTTTTACTATTGGAACCGTGTGTGTAGTATTGTATGGATGCTGGGGAATGGGGTAGGGACAAGGGGTGCCCCACCAAGTCCAGCTGATGCTTGACTATGCTGGAGCTGAGGGAGTCTTAAGCACTCTAGATAATAAGCTGTTAGATGTGAGGAAGGGCTCATTGCTGACTTTCTTACTATGGCCTTTTTCTGTCCTCACCAATTATCTCTTTTATTTCCCAATGCCTCAGATTCCCTCGGCATGAAAGGCAGGACACACAGAGAAAAAATGATTAAGTACAAATATTTTAGGAGTTAGTCACAGCAACATACAATCTATTCCAAAAGAAGCTGTAAAGTGGCACATGGCCTTTTATTTTTGGGCAAGGAGGGAAGAATTAATGGAAAGGAAGTTGGGAGGATATCCGTTTCCAGAAGGGTGGTGAATGGATAGAGGCGGTGCAGGGCAGCCAGGTGATTTGGAGCTGAGGTGAAGAGCTAGACCAGAAGAGCTGCCACAGAAATAGGGAGGAAGGCAGAGAAAACAAAAGAGGATCTGGATTATAGGTACAATTATGGTTTAGTCCAGTATGGTCTTACCTTGTATGCAGGCCAAGTTAGGTGTAGGGTTGCCCGACATTTCATCCAGTGAATAGCAGCAGAAGCAACAAAGGAGACATCCTTGAGCGATTGGTTCACTTTCCCCAAGTAGTCAGCAAGCCTCGTTCAAACACACTGAACCACGGCCTCCTGATACGCGCTGAGGCCCCATGGCAAGAGAGATGGTGGTTACTAAGATGTGATTAAAATGATAGGATAATCATTCAAATTTTTAAAATGTATGAAAGTAAAAGGCACATTGAAGTACTTCCCCTCCAAATATTCCCCTTGGCTTCAAACACACTTATCCCATCGTTCTTGCCACTTTCTGAAGAATTCTGGAAGCCTTCTTTGGTGAGTGTTTCTAATTGTGCTAGTGTGCCTGCCTCAATGTACAACATCAGCTCAAAATGCTTATCTCTGCTGGTCATTTTGATTTTGAGGAAGAAAAAGAAGTTGTAGGATGCCGGATCTGGTGAAAAGGAAGACAAGAATTCACTCTGACTTTTTTATAAGCTTTTCTATTGAACGTCACTTGGCAGTATTCACTGTATTTTTTATCATACTTCACAGACATGAAAGGGGACTTCCAGAACTACTTCAGAATGTAGCAAGAACAGTGGAATAAGTATATTTGAAAGGAGAAAAAGCATTTTGACAGGATTTAATGGCAATATGATTTTTACTTGAATAAAAATTTTAATTTACTGTATATTTTGATTGCTTCTTGTTTTAATCATTTTAAGAAAGCTCTGACTGTAACAGGACTTTAGGATTCTAAGCTCATCTCTGGCTAAGGAAAAGATCCACTAACATCTGCTCCCATTTCAGATTGCAATTTCCATCCTTGTGCTCTACCTACCTCCATCTCTGGCCCTGATGGTGAGTCAGGTAGAGAGGGTCCCATCCGCCTGGACCTCTTTAAGCAGAAGTATTCCAGTGGTAATAATCAAGCATGACACCCCTCAAATGCCTTGTAGGCATCCCTCAACCTCCAAGGTGTGGACAAAGCACAAATTCTGAACTTTCAGATTTCCTCATTGTGGCTTGCTTTTCCTCAGAGCACCAATGACAGCCACCTTCTGGATGGATCTGTTGGGACCCAAGTCATCCATGTCAATGCCTTCCGAGGTACGGTCAGCATCCGAGACAACAATGTTTTGAGTGAATGGGATGGAATCTTGGACTACAAGAATGTAAGATGTGGGATGTGGGATATGTTAATTACAATGCTAAATGAAAACTTACCTGCTCCAAAATATAGCTTAACCCTTTTCCAGAGAGCAGAAGACACCATCTGCCTTGGCCTTCTCTAGGTCTAGGCCCTCAGTGGAAATGAGTGTCGTAGGTAAGGGACTGAGCTTCCCTGCACTGGCAGTGATTTCTCACTGGGGCAGAGACTGTAGGAGGAACTTCTCTGGACCGTGAGGAACCTGCATCCTTTTGGGCTCCTACAAGATGTTCATTTCACATGACCATCAGAGGCCCCAGAATTCTGAGCGTCATTTGCTGAGCCCCCATTTCCTATAAGAGAGACATGCTGTGAAAGTCACTTTGTCTCCCTTCCAGCTCTCAATGTTTATTTTGAAATAAACATGAAATATTTTCATCTTTAGAAATCTGACTGCAACTTGCTCATCTCTGTAAGTAGAAAGATGTAACAGAAAGGTTCAGGATTAGGAAGAGTGGCCTTGACCTACCTCCCTGATAGAAAGCTTCTATGACCACAGGAATATCATTCATCCTTTGCACCTCACTCACTACCCTCCAGCCCAGTGGCCCCTGCCAGTCAGCCCCTCCCAATCACCTATGTCATCTCTGTCCACAGGGAGCACCTCAGGTGGCCAGAGACACTCACATACTGTTCCTCTCCTTTCCCACCTGTGCCTGCCACACTCTCTTCCTGGACTTTTTCCGTGCTCTTCACCTAGCCTGCTTCTGAGGTCCTCAGTGACATGCCTTCCCAGCTTTTCCTGGAGCATACACAAGCTAGTGATTTCTAATTCTATTGTAGGCATGCACTTTACTTCAATAAAATATCCCACAGTAGTCCTCTAAGTTGAGCATAAGAATTCAGCACACTTTCTGGAGAGGGCTGGTTTCTACAGATGGTCTTGCGCTCAAACTGAGAGAGACCAAATGATGTCCAACCTTTGAGCCTAAGAACCCTGCACACCCTATGAGAACTCTGCAACTTGCACAACACACTCAGGAGCAGCCGGGGTCTCATCTCATCCTCAGGACAGCCTTGTGGGAGGGGCACTATTTTCCTGTGGACAGCTGAAACAACTGAAGATGTGGGTGGAGCACTGAGAACCTTGATGGCCACAGAACAGAAGCTGAAAATCAGCCTTGTTCCTGGAGCTATGTCACTACCTGTCCAAGTCACACTTGTTCCCAGGCAGAATACCTGGAGAATCCTGGGGAGTGAGCACTGTCCACAAGAGTAAGAGTGACAGTAACCTATAGCTCTAGGGAGCAGCAGGTATACACTGCCAGTCCTGACAGCCACCTTTCCTCTGGTGGCCAGGGCAACACACATCCCAGTAGGAAGAAAGCATGATGCTAGTGCCTGTGGCCAGCAGGCGTCCCTTAGTGCTGTGACTAACTGAAGGATGGGTTTCTGTTGTGTTGCTTTAAGGCCCTCTTGGCAGCTAAGCTATTTAGCAAGATGGTCTGTGTCCTGGTCAAGATAGACCAAGCAGTCTTCCCAAGTCTGGATAACATTAACAAGGCACTAGTCAAGCAGGTAAGTGAGACCAGCTTGTTCCCTGGTGATTTCTAACTGGCATCCAACCTTTGAGCTCAGTTCTATGCATACAAAAGAGGGGCACTTAGTTCATGCTCATTCTTTTTATTTTTTTGAGGCATGGTCTTGTTGTGTAGTATAGGCTGGCCTTGAACTTGTTATGTAGCTCAGGCTGGTCTTGGACTCCTGGTGATCCTCCTGCCTCATCCTCCTGAGCACTGAGATTACAGGCAGTCACCACCACACCCAGTCTTTGTGGCTGGTTCAGTGTGCCTGGGAGTGGGGAGGAATGGCCTATGGTGCCAGGGATCGAACCCCAGTCCTTGCACTTGTCTAAGCAGGCGTTCAATCCACTGAGCTATTTCACTGGCCCTCACGCCCATTATTAATGCCCATGAAATCACACCAATGTGCAAAGAACCCTGAATGCAGTCAATGATGCTTTCAAATCAAATCATAATTTGGTCAATGCGAAGTCCATGCAGTGACTGCCCTCTGAGGTATCCCTTAAAGGGTCAAAGTTCATGTCAGAAAGTAGAAGTTGTTGACTATAAATGCTAGATGCTAGAGTAAATTCATACTGTATTCATATCCTCTAACCTTCTTTCCTCCATGCTCACAACCATACAGCATTACACACACACACACACACACACACACACACACACACACACACACACACAGTCTTTAATTGAAAATAACCCCAGGACCATGGGTGCTCTCTTTGTTAGCCTCTTAGGTGACAAAGGAGATTGTTGCTAACAATAAGTTAAAAGTCAGAAGAAACTGCCTGGCAAGTTGTTGAGATCTGCTGTCATTTGTTTAAATCACCTGTACCAAATATTTAGATAAACATAAATGTCTGTGGCAGGAGGCTTTGCTGACTCTTAGAAAATGTAAAAGTTATACTTCAAGTCACATATTAAAGAAACTTACTAAATTTTCAAGAGAAAACATGCCTTATCTATCTGAATTAATCAGGCAAAGCATAACATAAATTCTATAAATAATTTTTAAGCTAGTCTACATTATAGACAGAAAAGTGACACACAGATTATAGATTTTTCTGGGGTACTGTTGCCCTCTTGTGGTGAGGTAAGATCTTGCATTTAGCAAAAATTCCTGGTCAAGTTTGGGTTCACCACTAGTTTTGACAATTGAATTACCCACAAACACTGTTGCTGGGTGTCTAAGGGTCGGGGTGCAAGAGTTCATTTCTTCCTCTTTCTCCTTCTTGCACCATGTTTATTGTCTCAGCATTTTCCTATAACACCTCTTGCAGGCTTCCACCCATTACCCCTCCACCCACGGTCTGACCTACACTGTTTTACCCGACCGGGTTAAGAACCTAGCACAGTTCGGGACGCACATCGAGGATCTGTGCAGAGCCTTCCCCACCTACTTCGCCCAGCAGCGAAAAGAAGGTGTGCTGTCACTTTACCTAGAAAGCCAGGTCCCCTGGAAAGTCAAAAGGCGTAGGAGAGTTGTAGGTCATTGGTAAATTTTGATGACAGTTAGCTCTGCTTCTGTGTTATTGGTATTAGAGTAATACAGCCTCGTGTGCATTCCCCTGCTGGCAGAGAGGATTTCTTGACACCAGCACTCCTTGAATGGGAGCCAGAATGTCAAGGCCAGTCTTCTCATCTGAGAGGTTTGGCTGTCAGTGGATGCCCTCTCCCACCTCAGGGCCTCATTATCCATGGCCTGAGCAGGATGGGGTCCACATTCCACCACTAAAGAGAGGCTTTGAGGCCCTCAATCCTTCTCATCCTCAAGCTTCTTGGAGGGAAGGCAAGACTCCAGTATTTATAGAACACTCTAGAAAAGGAGCATCTCAGTGGCTGGAAGTCTTGCTTAGGATGAGGTAGGCATCAGTAGAGGTCACCTTGGAAAGATTTCAAGACCTGACTGCTGGTCCAGAAGCAAGCAGTAAGATCTCTCCATCAAGCTATTGCCAGGCATGTGTACCTTCGTGTAACTTTACCAACAGGAAAGCCTTCTCTTTAATGGGAGGAAAACATGGAGAACTTGAAGGGCTGTGGGATTACAGAGAATAATTAAGGATCAGTGAAAGCAATAGCGAGAGAAGGTGTGCGGCTAATTATTCCCAGGGCTGGCAGGAGGGGTGGAGGGTGGAATTTCTCATTTCAACCTCACCGTCTCTTGCTAGCTGAGCTCTCCTGAGAAAGCATCCAATTTAGGTGCAATTCACAATATATCTGCTCTGCTTTGGGGTCTGAAGTTGATCTTTTTGTAAACTTTACAGGTACTTCCCTGGCAATTGACCCTAATTCGTGTTCTGAAGTCCAACTTCTGACCTTCTTGGGACTGTCCATCTGTGGTGAGATCCCTGGGCTCTGAGCCTGCAGGGCAGCAACGTGAAGAGAGGACTCGCCTGCCCTGGGCCACTGAGCAGGAGTCAGTGTCCAGGGACCCAGCCTGCCCTCTGGCTGCAAGGCGCCACTCATTCTCATTCTCTGCCTCTGCCTTTCCAAGCTCTGTAATCTCACGAGTGTGCTTTCTCCCTGTAGGTTACAGTAATAAAGCTTCTTTCATTACTGGTCTAGCAGACAGGCTCTTCCGCCTGCACTGTCCTTACTCAGCAATGAGCAGCCAGAATGCCACACACAGGCACTGCAGAAGGCCCTCCTCTTATGACTCTCCTTTCCAAGAGTTTTTCTCTGGGATGTGCCCTGAGGAATCTCTAGAGAATTTTTGGCAATAAGGGCCAGCAAGATAGCTCAGTGGAACAAGCACTTGCTTAGGTAAGCTCAGGGGCCAGGGTTCCTTCCCTGGCACCAAATGCCACCCTGGCCCCGCACCTCGGGTATTCTGAGCCAGCAGTGGAGTCTAGACATCATGGTGAATGCCTGTAATTTCAGCACTAGGGAGGCAGAAAACAGGAGGATCACTATGAGTCCAAGCCACACAGTGAGACCTTGAGTGTACTTGTGCGCACACACGCACACACACACACACACACTCACTTGCGCACACACACACACACGCACACACACACACACACACACACAGAATCTTTGGCAATAAACAAAGACGTCAAGTATAGCAGACTCAACTCAGGAGTTTGAGGCTGTCGCTTAGTCTCCTGAAAATTGTCCAAGATTCCAAGAGGTCTATTCTCTGGCAGTCCTGCCTGTACCATCAATGTCTCTAACAATGACTCAAGTGAGCCTTTTGGGAAGTGGTCACATGGCAATTCCTGAAGCGGTTGTCTCCATCACAAATTGAAACAGGACCTGATGCCTAGTAACTGTTTCACTTAAGGGAGAAAATCATGTTTCCTTCGCTAACACTTCCTTATTAGAAGGTTACCTCAACCTGTTGAACTAGAGGAAAGATGCAGCCTGCTAGATGTCCTTGTGTTCTCTAAAACTGAAGAACAAATTCTAGGAACAATGGAGGTTAACAACAAAATCTATCTATTGGGGGAAAGAAAGCTATATTCATTAGGGGAAAAAAGCTTTTGTCTATGATACACAGAAGGGAATCCTAGAGGGGTGTCACGGTCCCCACTTTTCAAAGGAAATTTATAGGGCAAATCAAAAGATGAGACAGATCCAAGTGGGGAAAATTATAATCAACTAATAAGGTTACAAGTATAATCACTTAGGTAACACTGATCCAATGGGAAATTAAGAGGTAGACAGGAGGCGGGACAAAAATATGGTCAGCCAATAAGTTTATGGGTATAATTACACAGGTCATTTTGATTAAACGGGGATCGAATGGGTAAGCAAGTCATGTAGCAAGTGGGTATGGAACAGAATAGGGGCTTTTCCTGGAGCGCTGGTCAGTGCCTCTGCCTGGCTTTCCCAAGGTGATCGTAACCATTTAGAGTATCAGTCACTGCTACTGTGTAGGTGCACTCCTTTCATCTTTTGTCTTGAGGTCTGGCCCTCCTTGATGGGTACGCCTCCCCCACAGTTGCAGGGTATCCTATTTTCTGCAGTGGTTCCTTCAAGGGTCCAGCCCTATTTGGTTGCCTATAGTATTTCTACCTAACCTAGCTGTCCCTAATACCATCCTTATGACCTCTACTTCTCCGCAGCCCCTGGGACAAGCTGGCTGGCCTCAAGCACAAGTCTAGCTTGGGGTGGGGAGGTGCTCTCACCTGGCCCAGTGAGTAATCACCCAAGTGTCTGTTCCCTGAATGATCAGAAGGGGTGTGCTGGCCTGGATCTAGACAGTGTGAAGCCAGAGCACAAGACTGTCAAGGCTGCCCTGGACTAGAACCACCACCAGTGACTTTACTTCCTGAAGCTGCTGAATTTGATTCTGCTGTTTTTAAAATCTTAAAAATATCTCAATAATTTTATTGGGGCATAGCATGCAGTGAAACGCAGATTTTAAGGCACCTCTCAACACATTTTACAAATATACTCCTTGACACCACTGTGCAGGTGAAGATGACGAACATTCCCAACTCTCATGGAAGTGCCTTCATACCATGCCTCAGCTAAATCCTGCCCATACCTCAGGCCAAGGGGGTGTAGAGGGGCAGCAGCCACGCACAATGAAGAGCTCTCATTGCTGAGCCAATTATCCAAATTTGTCAAATATTCGGTTCTATATATTCCAGTTCTGGGATCTCAGCATAAACAAATTATATTTAAGTCTATCAGACATGAACAAATGTGAGGAACTCGGTTTGGTGAGATGGCTCAGTGGTCTAAAGCACCTACTTGGAACAAGCTTAGCAAAGCACAGGGACCGCAGTTCGATCCCCCAGCACCACATGCCAGCCAGCCCCGCCCCCTGGTGGGCTGAGCTGGCCACACACACACACACACACGCACGCACAAATAAAAAAAATTTAAAAGAAAGACAAATGTGAGGAACTTTCTGTGAGGAATAAAACTTTAGAGGAAGCAAGAAACCACCTACCAGCCTCATTGAGCTTCCTGTCTAGGTCTCTAGCACATTCATCACCTGTTCTCTTCAGCTAGTGTGGTGCCCGCCATTCTACTTAGGGTCCTGGATGTGTTACATCAAACCAGGCTTGCTCCTCTTTCCTGATGACTTAGAAAACTCCAGGCTACAGGTTCAGTATCCCATAAAGTCCCTACCTCATTGAAGCCTCCATTTGGACACATTCCACTGAGACATGTGCCTCGTATGCCCCACTTTTAAAATGAGACCAATATGTACAAAGGATAACTATAAATTCCAAAGGAAATTGCCAATCATAACACTCTTTCTGTGCCTCCCCCAGACTCCTCCAGAATGTGCCCAGTGTGAGCCAATTAGTGTCACCTCGAGTTATTTTTAGGTTAAAACTAATTTGAAATAGTATGAGGGGTCCCTTCCTCTTTGGCAGTACAACTGGAAAGAGCAGGACTTTGCAATTGGCACTCCTGATGGTGATCTTCTCATGAAAAAAAACAGTGTAAGACATGGCAGGTGACATGCCAGACTGAGAATTGAAATCAGAGAAAGATAATTTAGCTATCATCAAGTGCCTAGTTCTAGCTACCTGAAATTTTTCCATCCAGAGTGAGTTATAAGAGATAACAAACTCTCCCTTGGCTCTGGCGAATTTGTGAGTTCCATCACTTGCAAATACCAAGGTAACAGCTAAAATACTCTACCACTGAACTTGGAGCTCTATTATATGCTCCTTTCTACTATAATGAACTGTTTTATAGAAATACGCCATTTCCCTAACTAAAAAATAAATCTCTTCACTGACTTAACTTTCTCCCTACACACCTGTCCCATGGCTAAGCACGTGACAAGTACTTGAAATGTTTTCATTGATGGCAAGTAAGAAGTAAATGTACGGTATCAGAAATAACAGTAGTAGTAGTCAATGGCACACAGCAAGTCTTGTTGAAGCAGTACCTCTTTGTTCTGAGCTTGCATAGAGCTGGCTAGCCTACATAGGACCCAGTTATTTGATCTGGGAATTTGCCCATGGGTGTGATTTGCTTGAAGTTTTGGAAATTGTTTTCCTGCTATATATTGTCTTTGCATTCCCAGTTGAGTTTTCATTTCCAATAGGATTTTCAGTCCATCTTTTTCTGAGTGTTGGGCGTTTTTTCCTCCTCTCCTGCTTGCTCTAGTTCAGCACATAATAGTGTTTATTAAGTTTGAGTCTCCTGTTTTGAGGATTAGAAGACATTTCCTAAAAGGCATATGAATGGCCTTCAAAGTTGAGAGCTTGGTAGAAGGAGCTTATCAGCCCCTTCACTGGAACAGTCGGGCTGTTTCCAGGCCACCCTCCCTCACTGGTTGAGGTCATGGCCTCCTAAGGCTGACAGATGGGAAGCTGGTAGGACAGGCAGATGCCAACAGAAGTAGAGGCTCACATTTGGTTGCATGTGACCCAACTATATTATCTGAAAATTTTCAGACATTGTGCACCTTATTTGAAATCTTCACACTTTTATTTTCTATATGTTGACATAAACACCCTTGGTTTCCCTTTGCTTCTTATAAAAACAATGAACACCCAGGTATCTGTAAATATAGCATTCATCTTTTATTACTGAATCTCACAATTAGATGGGACATTGTGTAAGAATTTAATTTGGCTTCTGAATGGAAGCCAGAGGTATTTTTTTTGGAAAATGTGAAACCAGTAGGCTGACCATCATTCTAAACACGAAAACCTGCACAGAAGGAAATTCCCAAGATGCCCAGGAGACCAGCTTTTGCACAGCCTCCAACACCAACATCATCTGGAACGAGGAAAATTTAAAGTAAGGACATCAAAAATACATTGAGAAAAAAAAATACATTGAGATTCAACAAACCAATGCTTTTTGCGTCTATCTCGCATAGAGGTTGTATTTGTAACTCATGATACCCCATATTTTAGCTATACCTACATGGCAAAGAATAATAGTAAGGTGGATAATTCCTGAAAGTGTTGCTGGCTCAATTTTAGCTGGTTCTACTACATGTTGTGTTGGTGGCAAACTTTTATCCCTTTATAAGTTCTGATAAGTACTTAACTTTTTTTCTGATCAGTACTAACAGTAATAAATTCTAATCTTTTTTTCCCTCTCTCTCTATTTTCCACTGCTTCAGACAATCTTCTTTGTCATATTTACTAGAAACTTTGTAATGACTATAGTGCTCTGTTACCCCGATAAAACAGAGCTCTGGTCCCCTGTCAGCACTCAGTGCTTGCTCTTTCCTGGGCTAATTCTATTCCTGATGCTGAGGGCACTTCCCAATGACTGCCCCATCATCTCCAGAAGATGCTATGCTAAGGGTTCAGAAGACCTTCTTTCTCCTTGAAACTCTTACATGATCAAAGAACGCATAGTTTTTCCTGGACACCCAGAAACCCTTCCTTATCTTACACTCTGTTTGTAGTTGTCCATTTTTCCACTACCCCATGTGTCCCATGGAGGCAAAGTTTTATTTCTTTCTGTACTTCAACCACTTAGCATAATTTCCAACACACACTATAGAAACTGAACAGCGTCATGTGTTTACTTATTCATAGTGAAGCAGAAAGGATTCAGTGAAAGAATGACTTACGTGACTTTTCAACCACTTCCCCCTCGTACAAGGGGACGTGCTTGCAGAGTTTCTCAATAGGCGATCCAAACAGGAACCAGTCCACTCTGGTGAACAGAGACTTCAGCGGGTTATACCTAACCCAGGTGTATTCGTCCGAGGCCATGGTGTTCAAAGTCTAATCAGTGCAACAGGGAATGAAAGCATTGAATCAATTGGTGAATGCTTTGTGTACTTTATTCTGTAGCCCAACTGCTTTTCCCTTTCACATTACTAAACAGAGAGTTAGGGATCTCAAAACATCTCCTTCATGACCAATCTGTCTGCAGAGAAGCCATTATTAACTGTTATTTTACTCCTAGTGGCAATGAAACTCAGAAAGTAAATTGCATCAAAAGTGGCCCAGACCAAAGAGGAAAGTGATCGATGATGTAGAGTGTGCCTAAGGAGAGTCACATGGGGGAGAAAACACTCTCTCAGGCTTTCACAGAGAGCACATTGGCCAAGCAATGGCCGTGACTCATCCACATGGCTGCACCGACAAAGGTTCTACAATCTGAGGTACAGGATCTCAGGATAAATCCTGAGGGGATTTCACTGACCTTATCAGACCAAAAAGCTACAACTCTTGTTGCATAGGTCCTGCTTAACCATCCAGTAGAAAAGTATGAAGACAAAATATAGGAAGTAAAGCCATGTTGTTATGTTGAGCTGTGGGGGACTCAGGTCAATAATTTCTGACATTGCCAGTTAAACAGAAGACCCAATGCTATTATGGGCTACTGGACTCTTTTAGAATATTTTGCTGAGTTTACACACCTATAATATTCAATAACGGAACTTAGAAAAAATGGGGTATACCGATGAATGTCCATTTTGTATCTGTGTATTCAAAGTGGTTAGGATAGATATATAGTTGCATTCTCTTAATGAATAGAATGATTTGTTCTAATGGTGTTTGTAAATAGGATCACAAGTCCGCATCTTGTACAGCAATTAACCACTAAGAAGAATATATGCAGTGTTATTTGTTGAAACTGTACTTCCGATTTGATTTGAAATTGTCTCATTGCTATCTGTTTATCAATAAAATTTTGAAAAAAAAAAAGTGGCCCAGATGCGAAGTCATGAGAGAAGATGAAACCTAGTTGTCTATTGTCAGTGCAGCGTTTGTGTCTTCTCTGTGCTGTGATTTCTTTGCACCTTTGTAACTTCACTGTGTTATTAACTAACACTGAATACTGTGTCATTCAGTATTATACTTTGACTTGTTTATCTCCCAGTCACTATTTCATTTTTTTCTCTGATACTGGAATTTATTATAATTGCATGATTTAGTACTGTATGATAGAAATCAAACCAAGGTTTACTCCTCAAGAGAAAAAGGGGGAAACATTTCGATAAGCTGATGACCATACACAATCTTTTCTAGCACTTTCTTCCTTTCTCCATAGGTGCCAGTCTTGCATAGTTCAAAAACAGATTTTTTTTAAGGGTACCTCATGATTACCTGCCTCTCGTAGATGTACCGCTGGAGTATGTCCAGAGCAGGGATGGTTTTGTGGTCCATCTTCAAAACAAAGCAGGCTCTTCGGGAGAGCACCCTGGATGCAATGTATCCCTGAGCAGTAAAAGCACAGTTACTGTTCCCTCCCCGTTTATCGGATTCTAAACCTGATGAGCACGACTGGGTCTTAGAGGAAAGGCTTGAACATACACCATGAGCAAAGGTTATCATTTATCATTCTGCAGTGAATTCTGTCTACTAAACGTCTTTGGCATACCATGTTTATTTGAATTTTTTTTTGTCATTGATTTTCCCTTAAACTATGTAAACCCATAACTTGTGCTTAACCTTCATGTTATGGAATCAGAGTCTGCAGTTTGGGGTTTGAAAGATGAAAGAACCAGGTCTCTGTCTCTTTTGATTGTTTTTGTTTCTGCCTTTTCTCAGTTAGAATTAAAATATCACATTCTTTACAACAGCACTGACCCATATCATGGTTACCAACTGTGCATAACTATTAAAGTTGAAATTCAAATAAGATAAATTTTTTGATTACTTAAAGAGAGAAGAAAAATTGAGAAAAGTCTTAAAGAATTGCAAAAGTTAGATCTTAGAATGTAAATACATAATAAGTGCATATCCTTCTGCCCTTTAGAAAATTATCCTGGAAATATAAAAATTTCCTTGCAGCTTACATGTTTATAGTCAAAAATTGTGGTAGAAGAACATGATCCTGCATGGACGTTAACGATGGCAATATTTTTTTCATTGTCCACTTCCACTGTCTCCTGAACATTTCCACCATTGTTGCTTGGGCTGAAGATGTTATAAACCTAGAAATGATAACAAAGATACGATAAGTGTTCCACAAATCCCATTTATTTGAAAGGCAGCTCATTCAGCAAAACAAACCTTACCAATTATTATGAACAAGTAATGGAAGGGATCCCAGACTAAAACCCATGTTCAGATAAAAACCCAAAGCTTTTCTTTGTAACTTACCATTTTACACAAGACAGCAGCAGTGACACCACAAGAGAAACAAGACTGACCATATTTTAAGCAATGGGTTACATTTATAAAGGTACTATGGTTAGACTGCAATATAACCACCACCTCCTCGTCATCATTTTTGTTAGTTATTTCTGGGATTCCATCCCAAATAGGGCTTAGAGACTCTCTAATATCCCACAGATTATGTTTTATCTTCCTTTTCTTTTCCTAATGTATCTAAAATACCAACTCACCTCGGATCCATGAGATTGTATCCCAAAGCTGGCCAGCACCACCAGAAATGTCACCTAAAAACAGACCAATCACATCCATGCCTTCTGGTTAGTCACTGGGGGATGGGGGGAGCAGCAGAAGACCCTGGATGCCTAAGGACACTGGCGAGTGGTCATCAGTCCATTTTTAAACACATGCACATTTGCTTATTAAACAGGCATTTGTTGGACTCGTGCCATTTGTGAGACACACAGCTCCACTCTGTCCATCATAACTATCTAAACAGCAGGAAAACTTAGAGCAGGTGAGCAGAGGAAGATTCATTTTACCCCAGGAATACCCTGCTAGGATTCTCACTGGCTTTAGATTAAAGAAGACAAGCTGCGCTCCCTGGTGAAAATAAGAAAAGAAATTCTCCAACTCCTTGAGGTTGGCAAAGTAGACCAGCCTTTCAGTGGATAAAGGAATGATAAAAACATAGGAGAAACTATGTTTATAGGATGCTTGGGAGCATGGTTAGCTTTTGAGGCTGACTTCAAGGAAAAGCCTCTTACCTTGCTATAGGCTAGGCCTTCAGGCAAGTGCTGGGCCAGCAGGCCATGTGCCTGACATGGAGGCAGTTGTGATATCTTACTGCACTTACGTAAGAGTCTGACCCAACGTGCTGCCCCAGGTTTGTACTCTCTCTTCTGAATATCATAGAGAACTGTGCTACACTGAAAGCAGGTAGAGAGCATCAGGGGAAGGGCAGATACTTTTTGAGAACTCTCACTGGGTCTCTTCTACTTCCCCATTCCCCATTCACCCTACCCTAGCATTTATCTCCTGCTGCCTTGGGATATAGCACTTAACAATGATTTGCATATGGATATCCAGCTTTCCCACTGGCACAGAGGTGCATCTTCCTGTCATAGGTCAGCTCTAGAAATGCCTGGGGCTCCTGTATATTCTAATATATGGCTCTAGAGTAGAAGTTTGAACAAGACAATAGACAAGCCACTTTAATTGTATTACCAGGGATAGCTCGGAGTATCCTGTGTCCCCAGATAGCCTCCCATTTAGCACCATGATTCACACACCATGGGTAAAATTTGTACTTTATGGTAGAGTCTTCTGGAAAATCAAAAGACCCGTGGGAAAGGAAACTATTGAGGTTGACGGCCTTTATGACATTGACAGGAAGTACTTAGAATTTTGCTTTCTCCTTTAGCAGCTGAACAAAAACAAGGGATAGAGAACTGGGGGAAGGTCTTCCATCCTGGATCAGAGCATGATATACTGTCCATTGGGCACTACAGTGTAAAATGATATCTGGAATCGGATGGAAGGGTGAGGCCAATCATAGAAAGAATGCTTGCATTAAAGGAGAATTTAGACAACATAGATAATTACTGAAGGCACTACAGCTGTTTAATTTCTGCAATTATGTCCTACATCCTCCATTTATAAGCTTGGGAAAAGTGCATTCTTCTGTGCCTCAGTCTGTGTGTCTGTAAAATGAGGATAATCCTACTTGATTTACAAGGTTGGTGTGGTGGATAAATGAGATTATTTATGAGAAATGCTCAGCCTATGGTTTAATATGATCTGGGAAAACATAGCTGCTAGTATTACATATATATATATTTTTTTTTTTTAATTACTACCTCTCTGTCACATAGTAAATGTCATTGTTCTAAAAAGCCTACATACTCTCTTAAGGTACTATTATTAAATATCCCTCAAAGTAAAATCCCCTTCATATTTTCAACATTGTGTTTTACTATTTTTATAAACATTTAGAAGGAGAAAATGGATACACAAATACCTGACAATACTCATTATATTGCTGGCAAAAATGCTGTAGAGGCTCAGGAGCAAGCATAGTCAAAGACCCCTGACTTCCATGTCATACTGGACATCCATCACTTTCTTTGCGAGTAACCACCACGTAAGTATCAAGAATCATGAATGAATACTCACAAGGATTTTCATTTTGCCTGAAGAGAAGACAGCGCTGGAGCAAGTCAAGCAGCCTACTGCAGTTTCTAGCCTTTATATTGGTTTTAAGATGTAGAAATCTCTTTTCCAAATGACCACACAGGAAAAGCCCATGTCTGTATCTCTGCCACACCCTAGCAAATTCCTTTATCAGGCTTGAGACTCACCCACATCCATTATATCAATAAAGTTCATAAGTCAGTAATGAAAATTCTACAGTTGGTCACTCTGTAAATATTATCTGCTTATTTGTTCTTTGCTGCACTGGAGATTTCAAATTTTTCCCTTTAAACATAGGACAAAATGCTTCTCCTACAGATATGTTTCCTAGACACTCAAGAAGGTATTCCTAGAATCGCCTTCTGAAGGTGCAGTTCTTCCTTCAGCTTTGAGTTGCTCTTCTACCCAGTCTCTTTTAATCATCATCCTATTTGTTGAATTTGTCCCCCTCAGGAAGGGACGGGAAATTCAGAGGCAAGGACGATGGCTGGGAGCCCTGCTTTGAGAATGAACATTCTTGTGGTTTTATTTTTCCTCCTCAGAGGTGGTGCCAATGTTCAGAGAATCATGAGAAACAAGGCTCAGAAAGCTCTCTGCCCAGTTCTAGGGATAACCAAATGTTTACCTTGAGCTTTGTCCAGAATCCCATGAAAACAGTGACTCGTGTATCTCTAGCTGAGGAACTGAGAAATGTTCAGATTTTGAAAGTTGGAGGAAAGAGGCTTTAATTCTGTGATTTTTTAATGCCAAAATTAGTCTTTAATCTTTGTGAATTTTTCATACCACAATTAGAAATGGCTAGCATAAGATAATTAAATTTTTCATTTTTATTTTTTAAAATTTGGTGTATTTATCAGGTGCAGGGTCCCACTACACAGCTCAGACTCATACTGATCCTTCTCTCTCAGACTCCTCAGTGCTGGAGTCACAGGCCTACACCACCACGCTGTTTCTGAGGCCAGCACAGTATGCATGGCTTGCAGTACTGAGGAATCGACCCTGGGTCCTTGCGCTTGCCAGGCAGGCACTTAGATCACTGAGCTATCACCGTAGCCTGCAAAGACTTTAAAATGCAATTGTAAATTGTAAGATGTTGAGAATAAACACCATAAGCAAAAACATAACATCTGTGTGTACTCTAATACATCAAGTTACCATGTCTAAAATAAAAATAGTACATGTTTTCTCCAAAAGAATTTTTTCTGGATACAGTTATTTCTTTTAACAATTTCTTCTAGTTCTTCAGGCTTACTGTGAACTCATCCTTATTTCTTCTATCACTTTTTCTCTGAAGTACTTTTTCTTTCCAGACCACCAGCCCAAACTCTACTCCTTGTTTCCTCTGCTGCACACTCCTTATTGTAATAACTTGTATTAGTCAAAATATTAGCACCAGCTTCCAACACAAGGAGTGTCCAAATTTTTATGATTTGACAAAATAAACTTGTGTTCATCGTTTATACAAAATCCAGTGCAAATGATGTAAATGGCATGTAGATTTCCTATGTCAATATACTACTTTCCCACAAAGTCAATTTCATTTTCTTTATGTGGCTTCCTAATCTTCTGTATGTTTTCATTGTTATCCTAGCATTGTCTAGATGACAGAAAAAGATTTAGACCAACAACGTGGAGAAACTGTATCTGTTCTTAACTTCTCCTGACTGAGAGTGACCACCTCTGTTCATTGTTCCTTGGTACAAAGAGTCGCATGGCCTCGTCTAGATGTGAGAGCAATGGAGCTTATCTCTGTGCCTATGAAGAATAAACCAGTCCATATCAAGATCCCGAAACTGTGTTCCTGTTTCATAGCTTCCCATTATTTCAGCCTCAACACTACTATTAATCCATAACTTGAAAGCATCATCATATTGCTAACATTTCATTCACAACTTTTTAAAACTCTCCATTAAATGTGAGATAAAGTTGACATTTCTGAGCTTGGTATTTAACTCATTGATCTTCACTCTTGTCCCAAAGGAACTTCCCCAGGTATCATGAGAGAAGGTGCTGTGTTTTGGATCCTGTATGTCCCATAAAGGTCCATGAGTTGAAGACTTGGACTCAGCATATGGTGCTATAGGGAGATGGTGTACTAACAGGATGAAGTTAGGTTATTGCGTGCCTGCCTTTGCAAAAGATATTGGGAGCCTCCTGCCTTTTTCCTCTTACTCTCTTTGCTCTTTGGCCACCAAGAATTGAACAGGCTTCCTCCAACATGCACTCCTACCACGGTGGACAGTACTGCCACAGGTTCAAAGCAACAGAACCAAGTGGCCTTTGACTAAAATCTCTGATATTGTGAGCCAAAATAAACTTTTCCTCCTTTGAGAAGTGTGTGTCCATCTCAGATGCCCATTTCTTGATTGGGTCTTTAAATTTTGGGGCCCTAATGTTTTTTAGTTCTTTATAAATTCTAGAGAGCAGACCCTTGTATGAGTGCTTATTAGTTAAGAAAGACTTCCTCCAAGTTAAGGTTTAGTTAAGGTTTTTTTCCAAATTTGCGGGTTGTCTTTTCACTCTATTGATAATTTTTTTTGGTGTGCAAAAACTTCTCAATAAGAGGAGGTCCCACTTGTTAATTCTTTCAAGCATTACCTGTGCAGTTTGATTTTTGTTCATGAATGGTTTGCCTACTCTTATGTCTTCAAGAGTTTCTCCTACTTCAACTTGAGTGTATCTGCTATTTCTTAACAGTAATAGAAAGTTAACTAATACAGAAGAAAACATTCTAAAGGAAAGAAAAGGTGACTATAAAGTGAGAAAGAGGTTTGTGTACAGGTGTTAAATTGCCACGAAAAACACTCAAGTCTTCCTATTGCACTGTCCTGCTTGTTCTAGACTCCCACTCTTATCGTGTTATTCTCCTCCCATACTCCCTTTACCATGTTGTCTTTCTTCTTCTTCCCATTCTCTCCTTGCCTCCTTTATTACCTTTCTTCTTCCTATTCCCAATGACTGCCTACTTTATGAAAACCATTGGAAAACATTCTGAAAAAGATTTTTTAAAAAATGGTATAGAGCCTTGAATCTCTACTTTCAAGAGATTTTTTTGCTTATTCTAAGGCATAAGTAGGGCCAGGGAGATAGCTCAGTAGAATAAGTGCTTGCCTGGCAAATGCAGGGTCCTGAGTTCAATCCCCAGTACCACAAGAAACAAACAAACAAACAAGAAGAACACTAAGGCATAAGTAGAATTAGATGATAATTGGAAATACAAAATATACTGAATACCTATGTCAGTGATGAACAACAACATAGTAATAATTTCCCTTGTTTTCTATGTTATATAAAACAGTAACTCCATTTTCTTTAATGAGTTAATGATTGTAAATTCCACTTCTGAATTATGCCAATTTGCTAATTACCATTATATCAATCACCTGGACCCCTGCTCTGCCCAAAGTCCCACTCTGAGATGACCAATCATACTACAGATTTATTACCTTGTCCTTTTCTGCCATATCTAAGGTAAGAGATAAAAAAAACTGCTGAGATTCTAACTGTATTTTGAGATACAGATATAGTTATCTGGGAAAAGCTTTTGTAGATTTTATCATAACTAAATTAAATTTTAAATTTTAAAAAGAATGAAGTTTTATCATGTTCAGGTACAAAATCCTTATAATGAAAGTGATCATCATGTATACCTTAGAGAAAAATTCTAATTTTTTAATGTATTTGGCATAGGGTCTTACTACACAGTTCATATTCCTAGTGATCCTCTTGTTTTTAGCCTTCCCAGCACTGGGATTACAAGTGTATGCCACCATACCTAGTCTCTGTGGCCAGTTCAGTGTGCCTGGGGGTGGGGCCAGCATAGCCTGTGGTAAAAAATTCTAATGACAAATGCTTATATTAGGAAAAAAAATATCTCAAATAAATGAATTAAATAACCAAGAAAATTATTTTAAAAAATCAAATTAATTCCAAATCAAGCACACAGTAAGAAATAATAAAGTTATAAACAAGAACCAATGGAATTGAAAATAGAAGAGTAAATTAATGAAGAAATAATTTATTTAAATGATTAGTTAAGTTGATAAATCTTTAACCAAACTGTTCATGAAAATAAAAAAAAACAGAAATTATTTGTAACAACAATAAAAAGGGGACCCCATTACTCATATTCAACAAAGGATAATAAGGTGATTACAGTTTTATGTACATAAACTCAAAACCCAAGATAAATTACCAAACTTCTCAAAAGATGTAATCTATCAGAATTTACCTAAAAGGAAATAAATAACTTGAGTGACTAAATCAAAAATTTTTAATTGGATTTAGAGACAGAAATCCCACAAAAAGAAACTCCAACTCTTGTAGACAAATGGCTTCATAGACATTTGACAAATTCTATGAAACATACAAGGGAAGAGTATCAGTTTTATGTCAATTCTTCAAGAACACAAGAGAGGAGAGAACAATTCCAAATTCATTGTTGAGGATAGTATTACTCTGATATCAAAACTAGACAAAGATAATGTGAGAAAAGAAACTACAGAATATAAACTAAGTGAATCTGCAAAAGTGTTAGCCTGTGGAATACACAAATATACAAAAATAGGAAGACATCAAAGGTTTGTTCTAATAGTATATGTGGACAGGATGTCATGTCTGCATCATGTACAATGAATAACCACTGTACTCATTGTATATGTGCAATGAATTTATTATTAACACTGTCCTACTGATCGGTTTTGAAACTGTCTCATTGCTATTTGTTTCTCAATAAAATTATTTTTTTTAAATAGGAAGACATCATAATCAAGTGAAGTTTTTCCTGTGGTATGAGATTTGTTTAACACTTGAAAATCAACAAATATCCCCCAAATTAATGGGAGTCACCAAACTGTGGGGCCAGAAAATTATACAAAACCACACAAGATAAGTATCCAAAAATTCACACCTAGGGATGTCATATTCAAGCTGAAAAAAAGGACAAGGTAAAATTTTGAAAGATGACATAAGAGAAAAATCTAAGAACTCTTAAGAATTATAGTACATTGTTTCATAAATTATGCAAGCAAAAAGATGAAGTGAAATATTTAAATTGTTAAAAGAAAATAAGCCACCAACCAAGAATTCTGCATCCTGCAGAATTACCTTTTAAAACTGCCAAGCATATAAATACTTCCTCAGACAAACAAAATGGGAATTTACCTCTGACGAATCACTCATGTGAGAAATGTTAAAAGAAGGTAGGTCTTCAGGTAGAAGGAAACAGAAAGGTCAGAAACTCAGATCTACGTAAAGAAAGAAAAGCATTAAAGGAATAAAAGAAGGTAAAATAAAAATATTTGCTTTTGTTATTCTTCATTGATACATATTTATCCAAAATAAAAATAACAATATGTAGTGAGATTACAGTATATGGATAAATACAAATGAAAAATCAGAAAGAAGTTGGGAATATTCTGCCACTGAAGCAGTAGAGTGTTTCTTGAAGGTGAATTTAGATTAGTTGCAAATATATATATTGAAAACTCAGCAACCACTAAAAAACTTTTTAAAAGAACATACAAAGTCTATTTGAGAGACTAAGAAAGGTGAAAAAATGGAATTATATAAATTGCTTAATTAAAAATAGAGAAGGCAATAAATAGAAAAGGCAAAATAGAAGATGCAGAAACAAAAATCTGTAAAGAACAAAAAGGTTACAGAAACATTAACCAAAAAATGTCAGAAAACACTTTAAATATGAATTATCTAAATACATCAATAAAAATGAAGAGATTTTTCAGAGTGGGTTAATAATGCAAGATTCAACTACTTGTTGTTCGTAATAAGCCTGCTTTCAGTATGAAGACCTAGATAGGCTAAAAGCACTCTAAGGGGAGGCAGGGTAATTGCAGCTTGAAGCCTCGCCTGGGCAATTCAGCAACTTAGTGAGGTCCTGTCTCAAAATTCTAAAAAAAAATCTAAAAGAATTGGAGCTGAAACTCAGAGCAAAGGTCTTGAGGTTTGATGCGGTTCAGTTCCCAATAGCATAAAAATATAAACAATGCTGTGAAGAATGAAGAGAGACTTACTACCCTAATGCAAATTGTAACAAAGCTACAGCAGCTGTATTAATTTCAGACTGACTTGACTTAAGGATATTATCAGATAAAAAATCAATTAGCATCATTATAAAAGGACCAATTATCCCAGATGACGTAGTAATGTTTAACATTTATGTACCTAACAATAAGTGAGGCAAAATAAATGAGGTCAAAACTAATAAAGCTGGATAATCTCTACATGCTGTGAATTTGAAACTATTCTAGAAAATAAAGTCTATATTTTTAAAAATATGAAACTGCAAAGAAAAAGACATTCTTACAGCTGGAGACTTCAATGATCATGTTTTGTTCAGTAATAGACTAAGTAGGCAGAATATCTATAAAAATATAGTTACATGGACACCACTATCAATAAATTAGATGTAATTGACATTTACTGAATATTTCATTCAAGAACATATATTTTGCTTGTCTATGAAACATTTACCAAGCTAGGTCATGTGTGGGCCACAAAACATGCCTTAACAAAATTGTAAGAATAGAAATCATACAAAGTATGCTCTTGAACCACAATGAATTAAATTATGAATCAATAACAAAGATAACTTAAAAAATCTCAAAATAGTTGGAAACTGAACAACCTACTTCTAAATAATGCATGGATCAAAGTTTTCACAGGAATTAAAAAGAAATATGCTAATCCAAATGTCTGGCACATATCTGTAATTCTAGTATTCCTGGGGCAAATATTTCTGGATAGTAAAAATGATATATTTCAGTTATTCTTTGATAATTTTTGCTGATTTCTACAATTTCCTGTGCATTACTTTTATTACCAGAAAAAGTCCTAGATTTTTTTTTGATGATATTTTAAGGGTAATGGTGACCGGTTGCAAGTGGTAGAAAAGTGTGTGAAGATTCAGCTTGAGGATAGCTGAGATACCCATCTTATGGACTCATAGTTATAAATGTCATTAAGTAAATAGAAATGATAGAATAAGTCAACATGTTTGAGAATGGGTGGAAATGGTTTGGTTTAAAGTCCATTTCAATCTGAGACATGGTTATTAAACACATCAAGTAAACTCAATAAACGGAAGCCTGAGGTTTGATGCGGTTCGATCTGTTTGGGATGGTTCAGGTGGCCAGAATAAAGTCCATGTTGCAAGAATGCAATGGATGAAAGAGAAAGTTCGAGAATATAATCCAGCCCCAATGCTCAAGGGACAGATGAAAGAAGAGACGTAGCTGACTGGTGGATGGTCGAAGGCACATATGAAGTAGAAGTGACACAAAGGATGTCATTAAAGTTAAGGGAAGGGATAACTTCAAATAATAAAATTGTCAAATGGTACAAAGAGCCAAGGTTAGTACTGAAAGGAACAGAACCAGATGCTTCCAGAGTTAGGTTCCCTACCTCACTCACTTTGATTCCCGGCACTGCACATTACCCTTCAATTATCCTGAGGCTGGACTGTGCTGAGCTGAGCTGTGACCAGTAGCTGAGGAAGTTGAATCAGAAAATTCATGATTCTTTTCAGATGTAAAGAGGAGAGAATGTGTGGGCTCCTGATTATGAGGAAGGCAGTGTTGAGAGAGTCTATGCTTGGTTTTGCTTTGTCTTGATAATACTACAGATACCTTATACAGAGCAAAATGAAGGAGTGAAAAATGGGAAAAGATTAAAGCTTGTGAGGAGGAACAGCCATATGGTGGAGGAAGGCAGACAGCAGAGATAAAGTTGTTAAGAACACATTTCTTCAGGATGGGAGTGAAGGAAGATTAGGAAAAAATAGACGAATATGGAGGAGTACTAGTTCAAGAAGCATCTCTCTCTCTCTATCTATCTATCTATCTATCTATCTATCTATCTATTTATCTCTCCTTCCCTCTCTCCCTCACTTCCTCTGTGTGTGTGTGTGTGAGTGTGTGTGTGTGTGTGTGTATTAGACAATTAATGGTAGAAGTGACATACAGCATTGGATAAACTGGCAATGATTTAAACAGTCACTGAAAGAAGGAAGAAAGGCATTGACTACAGTTAAGGAAAACAGAATTGCATGGTCTAAGAAGTAGCTTTGAGTTTGCAATTTTATCACTGGCCACTAGAAAATGTGTAAATTAAACAATACTAAAACACCACCTTACTCCAGAAAGAATGCTCATCATCAAGAAGTCCAGTGTTAACAAATGCTGGCAAGGCTTCCGGGGGACAGGAGTCCTTCTACACTGTGGGGGAGAATGTAAACTAGGATAACCACTATGGAGATTTCTCAAAAAACTAAAAATAGGAATTCCATTTTACCCAGCTATTCCCCTTCTAAATAGCATTCTGAAAGAGTGATCTATGCATACCCATATTTATAGCAGAATTTATAATAGCTAAATCTTATAAGCACCTTATATGCTCACCAACAAATGAACAGATAAAGAAAATATACAGTACTCTTCCATGAAGAAGGATAAACTTGAGGTGTAAATAGTTGTGCCTTGAGATCATAATGTTAAGCAAAATCTATCAGACACAGGAGTTTAAATATTACATGGTTTCTCTTATATAAGAAACAAAATGTAAGTAAAGAGCAAAATAAAAAATAATGGGAAGTAGGGAGATCTTTTTCAAGCGAGAAGGGAAACAAGAAATGGAGAGTGGAAGGAAAAAAAGGGAAATGGATGAAAGAGAAAATTGAAGAACAAAATGGAAATAAAACTTGTGCAAATGGAAAGGAGAACAAGACTTGGAGAGAGCAGGGGTCCTGGGAGTGGAAGGGGACACAAACTAATTAAAATGTGTTATGCACATTACACTCCGAAAACAAATGTAATCATGATGTACTTCAAGCATGTACTAATGAAAAACAAAAAGTCTTTTTTATTTTAGCTCCCACTCTAGAAGAGAGAAGGAGCTTTCTGGGAAATTCTTAGGTCTCTTCTAAATTTGAGAAGAATAGGGCAACATTATGAAATGTACTGGTGTTTGAATTTCTGGTGGAGTAATCTTTTATTGCACCCCAGTCATTGGCAGGAAGCATGCTAGATACACAGGTGTGAGTGAGGCAGGAAATCTCAGCCTGGTAGCACCCCTAGGAGGCCACGGTGCCTCATCTGTGTGTGCAGTCTATCTGTTTTAGGGTGAATCATGAAATCCTAACACCAAAGGATATTTACATTGCTATAATATCCATTCTTATTTATATACCTCCCTTCATACATGACTGATGCTCTTTTAGAAGAGCCTAAATAAAATTTAAAGGTGTGTCAATTCTGAAAAAGATAAATGAGATTGTTTTTTCAGAGAAACACCCATGGCCACCAACTTCAATATTAACCTACAGGGAGGAGCTCCTCCAGGGTACTGGAACACATGGGTGTGGAAAAGAGGAAAGAGTTCTCAGACATGCAGGAAAGGGCTGAGCCAAACAGGGAGGACAGATCTGAGGAGCTATTTAGAGAAGATTAAAATCCCTGTAGTATCTCTAGCTCAGCGTGTAGCAGCTTGTGGGCTCTTGATACATTGGATAATCCTGACTCAATTTTTCTCTATCTCATTGTGATTAAATGAGATATTTAATGATCATAAAGTTGAATCTGAGAGATTAGAAATATAGTAAAGAAGTCTCCCCTTAACCACTGGACCCCACATTTGCACCACCTGTTTCTGCTGTATCCCTTAGGCTGGAGGTCATGCCCCCACCCCATATGTCTGTCTGTCTGTCTGTCTGTCAGTCTGTCGGTCTGTTGGTCTGTCAGTCAGCTCATCCAGTGCTGCAAGGGCTCCAGCTTAGAGAGGTTGCGTTACCATGAAATGTCCCTTCTACAGTTCATGTGGGGTGCTGCACGGTAGAAAGAAAACAACACAGGTATCAAATTATGTGAACACATCATGGCAGCCTGCCTGCCCCGAGGCCTTGGGCAGGTTACACAGCCTCTCAGGACCACACCCTTTTCTCACCTTGCTTTGCTTTCCAGACTATACATGTGCCTTGAATCCCATCCGGGCTTTATGTAACTTAGGGGGCCCAGTACAAAATACTACTATTGGACTCCTTGTTCAAAGAGCAGGAAAGGCCTTTTTCCTTCCACCACCCCTGGGTCTCCTCTTTCCCTCAGTCTGTGATGATGTTTATGATTTCTTATGTAATGTTACACTCCCTTGGGCGCAGGATATTTGCAAGGTATGCACAGATCCACAATGGCACCTGAGACTCCACTGAGCATGCGGTCATGTGTTCAGTCCTGGCCCTTCCTGTGCAGCTCATGGGCCCTTGAGAACTGCGCTGAGCATGCATCCACAAAGCCAGCACTCCATGGGTTGCAACCTCTGGCTATTTTACCTCTTTGAGTCTTCTATAGCACTGTGTTTAATGGGGTGATGCCTTAGCTGCCACATGGTGAATTGCTATGATGCATTTGTTCCCAAATGAGAAAATGAACATGGAGTTGTAGGCCCAGTGACCCACTGCAGAACAACAGATAAAAAATAAAATAAAATAAAATAAAAACTTTCCTGGCCTAGGTTTGGTTTTTGTTCACATCCAGTGGGACCCCTGAAGAGAAAGAACACTCCAGCATTTGTCCAAGCACATACATTTCTTGTGCATGTCCAGGAATTGGAGACTGGAAGTGTGGTAAGAAGAGCACATAACTGACCAATCACGGAAGCTCAATATTTCCTGGGGCAACTCTAGAGATCCAGTGTCTTCTTCTGAGGATGCTCTTCCAGAAGGGGAAGGAGTACATGTCTGTGTGCATGCTTTATTTGAGACGCAGAGAAGAGAACCAGGTTCATCCAGCCATCCCAAAGAACACTTAGGGATTCACTAAACCATGTTTCATTGTTCAGTGGCTTTTTACTTTGGCCTCTTCCACTGAGGAAGCAGTGGAAGCCAGCATTGTACAGGGATCACATGTCTGCACTGGGCCGTAGCTCCATTCCAAACTTGACCAATCTACCTCTCTGGTTCTAGCCATTTGAGACTGAACTTTCATCTTTCAATTAGCAGCTTGGGCTTTCCCAACTCTGAAGGCTAAGACTGAGCGAGCACACTTTAATCATGAGTGTTTCACATCCTTGAAACCACAGTGCCGCAATAAAAATGGTGAACAGAGAATGGTGCTATTATTTCTGGATTACACATGAGGCAGTTACACAGCGGCATCTGACTATCACTGTGATTCCATTCCTCTTACAGGAGCACTTTCTCTAAATCCTTTACAGAAGTGCTTAACTAGCTTTGACTGTTCTTTTTCTTAATGTATGTTATTTAATTAGGTTCTTAGTAAGAAATTTAGAACACTAATTTATGAGGATAAATTCCATTTGTCAGAGCAAAAACGGATCTCAGGTAGCCCAGGAACTGAGGAACAGCTTTGATTTTTGCTAAAATCTGTGAGTCCACTGCTTTCGGATCCACTTCGCACTGCTCTGAAATCTGCTATCTCTCTTTCTCAGTGTCAAAGGTCTCGCCCTCCTGGTGTCTGGGTTTCCACAGCTTCTTCTTGAAGCAAGCACCAGTGAGGTGTTTGGGGATTTTCACTTTGCTGGTATCAATTTTTGTAGAGGTGGCAATGACAAATTTCTGGTGTGTTCTTTGTAGAGAAACACAATTAAGGCTAAGAGGCGCAGTCACAAGTAACAAGCCACTGGCCAACTGCTTCAGGAAGACCACTCTCTTGCCTCTGTGATGCCCGGTGAGGATGATCAAGATGGTGCCGGGAGTGATGCTAGCTCGAAGTTTCCTCACAGGCTGACTGAAGGGTTTCTTGCCATGACTCAAGAGTTTTTGGGGCACATCTTCAGTAGGGTAGTATCTAGGCATTTTTCGAAGCTTAACCACCCAGGTACCTCCATTCTTGTCCCCACTGACTGGTTTTGTGGTCATAGCAAGAACTTTCTCCTTTTTCTTCTCAACCTTTGATTTAGCAACTGTGTACTTTCTCTTGTACAAAGCCTTTCTGAAATACATAGTGGATCGGGAGTATCTACCAATTCCTCTAACCAGGACAGGATTTCAGCTGCAGTGGGGCTGCCCCTTGGACATTTTTGCCTTCACCTTATCCTTTTTAACCTGTACCACTGGCAGAAGCCTTCTTGGCTTCATGTTTCTTCTCTTTAGTGTCTGGCTTCTCAGCTTTTTCATCAGCCATCTTACAAGATGGGAAAGAGCTAACTGTTCTTCATGATCATGAAAAATGGAGTTACTGATCAATACTCACTTCATCTCTATTTTCATATATTTTTCTACCAGTGACAAAATTACTCAGGAGGCCTTATATTAGCAAGGTTTTCCCCCACTTCTATTTACAACACTGCAACAGTGCAGCTAGCATCTAATTTGAGGGATACTATAACATTGCTTGTCTCTGTAAGGACCCCAAAGGTTTGGCAAGTACAATTGCACAGACTTACACAGAGACAACAAAAAGGCAGATTTGTATGTGTTTTGCAAGGCACTGATCCCAGAGAGAACAGCCAAATGAAAAGCTCAGTGAATTCCTTAAATAGAAAAAAGAAGTTCCTTCAACTTTCCTGTAACTTGAAAAGAATTTCACTCCTATACAAAAACAATTGCATAATAAATGTGGATTTTCTGGAATCTGGTGCTAACAGTGATTATTAAAATATCAATTTACATGTTCTTATAGCTATTTTTTAGATGTGTCATTCTTGGCCACAAGTACTTAAAACAAATATAAGGAGTGACCAAAATAGATGATAAATGTTTAAATTTTTCAAAATATACTACAGACACATTGCCATTAATTTTTCTCAAAATACTCCTCCTCTCTCACTTCAAACACCTCCCCCATCGTTATTATCACATTTTCAGGCATTCCTGGTGGTCCTCCTCCATGAGTGTCTTTAAAGGTGACCACGGATACAGCGCCTACTGCTACAGAATGCCATACAGCAGAAAAGCAGGCTCATTAAACCATGACCAAGGGGCCTCCCGCCTTCTTGGCTGGACCTGACACCATGTGACGTACCACTCTTCCTCAACATCAAAAATGACTATGTAAAGTGAACATTTTGAATCAATTCAGGATATGGAGTTCCAGGACAGACACTTAAGGAGAAAAGACTTCCAGACAAATGAGTTCCAAGGGGGGGGGGTATGTTTTGGAGGGAATTAATGACATTGTGTCTTTTTTTTTTTTTTTTCATGTTTAGCACAGGGTGTACAGGGTCTCACTATGTAGATTGGACTCCTAGTGATCCTCCTGTTTTCAGCCTCCCATGCTCTGGGATTACAGACGCGTGCCACCATGCCCAGTCTCAACTGCCCTCTCAGCAGGCCCCAGGGGTGGGTCTGGCAAAGTACGCTGGGGATCGAACACTGGCCACTGAGCTCTGCCTAAGCAGGTTCTTTAGTCCACTGAGCTATCTGGCCAGACTGATATTGTATCTTTTACTACAATAATTTTTTAAGGGCCTGGGAGATGGCTCAGTAGAATAAGTGCTTGCCTGGCAAGCACAAGGGCCTGAGTTCAATCCCTGGTTCTGCCAAAATAATAATAATGATAATAACAATAATAATATTTTTTTAATTTAAACAGTCATTGTGTTTTTAATATGCCATTACCACAGCACCAGGGCTGCAGTCACAGAAGCTTTTAATAGAGCCTTAGCTATAGTTGAGCAAGCAAAGATGCAGAAAGGAGCAGAAGTTTTACCAGAGAGGAAATGGGTTCATATTTCACAGTGAACCATCTGACTTGGGGCCATAACAAAAACCAGAAAACTGGGGTGCAGACTAAAAAATAATAATAATAATGATAACAGTAATAACATGAAGACTAAGACAGAATCTCTGCATGCAGGGACTTCCATGCCCACACAAATATAGCATAAGGACTAATGGGCTAAAACCAACTAAGCCCTAAATATCAAAGAATAGGACAGCAATTCAAGGAAAGATGAGATTGCTAAGGGCTAGAGGGGTGTCAGTGACTGTTGAATTGGCCTGATCGCAGGTGTGTACAGCAGTGGGAATGTGGAATGGGCGTGTTTAAGATATATTTAAGATGGATACGTGCCCTGTAGGTGACCATTCCCTTTCACTAGTAGGAAAGTGGGAAAAAATAATGTGAAAAGTCTATTTTCTGTGGAAAAGCTCTAAGTCTCACCCCAAATCCATATTGTACATGGAATGCATCTCATTTATTCCAAACAAGGGAGTTTTCACTCAACTTGACCCAACAGGGTGTGGTGTAAATGAGGTTGTGGGTGTGTGTGCACTGTGAGATAGGATGGTGATAGGACCTGGTTCTGACAGCTTGAACTCTGCAGGCAGGGCAAACTCTATTTGCCTATGGGCTGGCTTCCCTCACATGAAACCCCACTATCGCCTGCGATCCCTGCATGTGTCACTGTGCACTTGTGGGGCAGCACATCCACACCCGGCACCAAAACTCAGAAATGGATAAATACAACGTGTACACTTTATACCCTCTAGACTGGGCATCTTCTTTCATGCAATTGAAAAATTTTAAAGGGCCACAGCATCACGTAAAGGTGAGCATAATCGAGCACCTATGGAGATGACAAAAACCATAGACCCATGCTGTCTTCCTCCTGCGAACGGGTACGAAACCGATAAAACTTCAGGAGCAAGAGACTTGCTCATGTTTTTGCTTCAGATGAGACCTAGATTCAGGCGAGGGTTGATCAGAAAAACAAAGACAGAGACAGAGACAGAGACACAGACACAGACACAGACAGAGACACAGACAGAGAGAAATATCACAAGTTTGAGACCAGGTTGGGCTACATATCAAGACTCTCTCTCCAAAAACGTTGATACTGAGCCATGTTTTATAACCACGTAACTTCCTATGTAGAATCCCGTCCCTCATAAGAGAACAGCTACGTACAAGAAGGTTTCCAGAGGGAAAATTTGTAGATAAACAAGTAAAGATAGTTTTCTTCTTCAGCAAATTTGACTACCAGCTTCAATTTGTAGAAGAGAGCAGGAAAAATAACAAACTTTAATTTACCTTTAAGCCTGCCTAAGCATTTATTTGTTTGCCCCAAGTGACAGTCTCTACTCCTTCTCTCTGATGAAAAAATTTATTATTTTAATGTAATTTCTGAGAATTAAAAAGCCCGGAACCAAGTAAAAGGAGTTATTTATTTTTCCAACAGTGGGGGCGTGTTCTGCTGGAAATGGAGAAGCATTAGACGTAGCAGGATCTGAGACATGAACAGCAACTTGCCAATTAAAGAGAGGCAAAGGGGTGGCCCTCCAGGGTCAGAGCAAAGCATGTGCGAAGGCAGAGGCATGAAATGTGTTGGATATTCTAGGAATATGGGAGCTGGAGTAGCAGCAGCATAAGGACATGGCACGAAGGACAGAAACAGAGGGGAAAGCTGGAATGCCCATTATAAAGGCCCCGGGGTGCCATTGCAATGAGTGAACTTTATTTGAGGGCTGCCAGTGAAAGAGTCTAAGCATAGCACAGCTGTGTTTATTGATATGATATGCTGTAGGCAGATAACCTTAGAGAAAATGCACTGAAACATCAGGGTCCCATGACCAGAGGGATCAGTTACACAATTGTGGTGAGAGTCCAGCGAGGGGAGCTGTGGCCAGGCCATAGCAGAAAGGCATTTCTGAGACATAATGACAAGGTTTGGTAACTAACTGGATTTGGGGGTGGGAAAAAACTGCTGACAACAGCCCCCCAGTTTTCTAACCTGATACGTGATGCTATCATTGAGAGGCCTCAGGAATGCAGAAAACAGGACAGATTTGGTGAGAGTCACTCATAAAACATCTTTCCCCTAAGCAAAACCATTACAGTGGGATCAGGTAAGGAAAGAAGAGGAAAGTGTTTCCACATTCCTATGAAGCCGCTATATGGAAAGCGAGGTACACAAATAGTTTTTCATCTGTGTGCTTGTTTGGTTTTACAGATTATTCTTTTTCTAAATCTGAGCAATGTCCATGTATGAACACACCTATTGCTTCAACTGGACCAGAAGTTATCCACATCATGTTGAGCTTGTTGTGATACTTTCAACTATACCAAGTGATGAGTCAGACCAGCTCCATGTCAAAGTGCCCTGCTAACCAGGCATTCAAAAGCTTCCCGGTGCCCAGCACAGGTTCAGGAAAGGAAGAAAGATAAGTCTTTGACTCCACCCAAACACACCTGTTTTAAGTAAAGCTGGACAGGTACAAATGCGAGAAGTCTGCTCGTCAGGTCCATACCTGCCTGCTCCTCTGCTCCTCTGCATTCCTGAAGACATGAAAGGCACAGTAAGTACATTTCTTACTTTCAACTTAGTATCATGTAAGTGGAGGCTTAGTACTCTGAGATACTGCCTATTATGGTCATATCACCATAATGGAAAATTTGAAAAAAAAAATTTTTCTCTTTCCTTTTTTATAGAATCCAGAATCTACAAGCATCTCAATACAAAAGTATATCATATCTTTAATAAAATTGCTTTCCACATCGTTTGATTCAGTTGTCTACACAAGGCAAGAGTTCCTAACCCCTAGCATGTGCTTGATCTTTCCTCATTCTTTAATTCTTTTTACCAAAACTCCTATTCATGTTCAGGCCAATTACGAAGCTGATTATCACAACATATAGGTGAGAGATTAGGTGTCACATTCTTTGCTTGAAATGGTGACCAGGTAAGCAAGGTTGGCCTCAGGCCCTGTCTGTGGCATTGCTTTTGGAAAGCTTCTGAGGTGCTTTCCATCTCAACTGCTTCAGCATCTCAACTGCAGGACCAGACAGAGGCCTGAGAGTGCAGAGGTGGACCCTATATCCTTCCAGCAGTGCTAGAAATGGAGTATATTTTTATAATAAGTTACGAAGGGTCGACAAGCAGATGAGTATTTTTGTGTTTCAATGAACTACACCTTGTAATATCTACATCTAAATGCTCTATAATGGGGCTTTAAATGTAAAATCAGTCCTTGAAATCAGTCCTTTTAATAGCAGACAGATTTTAAAAAGAGAGGAAAGGGTTCCAAATATGGGTTGAAAGATCTGATTGTCCTTTTGGTTCTACTGGGGACAAGATGTATGACTGTGGCCAAGTCACTTAACCTTTAAAGTTTAGCTTCCTATTCAGGAAAAGGATTACTTTGAACTTAACATTCTCTAAAATTTTTCCCAGTTCTCACTTCCTAGAAGACTATTTTTAAATCCTTTTAAGTCCTTCTGAAACTAATTTTAAAAATCTTCAAACTAATGAGAAAAATAATATTTTTACTATTAGGAGGATGTCTTTCCAGATCAATCAGGAAAATTAACTTATACCCCTTTTATTTCCAGTACTGGGGATCAAACTCAGGACCTTGCACTTACCAGGCAGGTGCCTATGCCACTGAGCTATCTCTCCAGCCCTCCTGAAAACTTTTTTTTTTTTTTTTTTTTTTTTTGCAGTACTGGGTATCAAACTCACAACCATGTATGCTATTTATTTTCAAAAGTATTCTTCATCAACTTTTATTTAGGTCAACATGCAAAGTGAAATTATTTATAATGAATCAATAATTCTATATTATCTTTAAACTTTCTATGGTTAAAAATACAAGGTAAAAGAAGAAAAAAAAAGTTACCCAACAAATTGGAAAATTAGTAAGTGTTTTTCACCAGGGAGGATAGAGAAAAGAAGTGGCCGTCACTGCCAAGTGACAGTGACCAATGTTATTTGTGATTTCAGATGCTTCTTGTGGGACTTCTTGCGCTCTGCATGACTCCTGGTCTGGCTGAATATGTAAGTTCCACTTTTTAAAGTGTATTAACAAATAGATTTGCAAGGAAATGTGATGTTAAATCATTCTCCATCTCTTCCTAACTTCAGAACATCAACGTCAACGATGACAACAACGTTGCTGGGAGTGGGCAGCAGTCAGTGAGCATCAATAATGCGCACAATGTGGCCAACGTTGACAACAACAACGGGTGGGACTCCTGGAACGCCCTCTGGGATTATCAGAATGTAGGTGGCCAACCTGAAATTTCCATTCTTTAAAACTGGTGTCTTTTTTGACAACAACAAAGAATATGACAGCTAACCAGAAAAAAAATAAAGACAAAATCTAATTGCATATAACAAAACAGTAATAAGTAAAAGAAATTATTTTGTTTACTGAAGTTTGCTTCCCACATAGAATTAGTAAGTGCTATTAGTATGGAATAATCAATTAAATGCAAACCAGTAGACAGCTATTAGGATTCACTATGTGCAAAGATTTATAGTGATATTAGACAAATATTAACAGCCTTAGTTTTGCTTGCAGGTAGCCTCAGTCATGATGACAAAAAACTTATATAACATTACCACTGCCCAAGCATAGTCTGTCTTGCTTTGTCTCCAATCTCTTTCTAAAATAGTAGAAACTGACATTTCACCTCTAATTCAAAAGGACCAGAAGAAATATACATTATACTATCAACTGGTAAAAGGAGGGAAAATAAAACACTTGACACTAGTGAGGAAACCCAGCCTGTAACTACTAGCTGTATATCTAACCAACTTTACACTTTTATACAAAATACGCTACTGTTTCAGGTGGGTCATCTGAAAAATTAGAAAATTAATTTTTGATTTACCTGCCTCCTTGAAATGTAAGGATCAAAGAAGACTAAATGCAATAACCTTCTAAAGTTTATTTTAGTAAAATGTACATATGTAGACTAATTCATCACAATAGAACTGAGGATAAAAGTCTGAATGTTATGCTTGTTCTCTTCCTTCCTGACTCTCTCTCTCTCTCTCTCTCTCTCTCTCTCTCTCTCTCTCCTCTCCTCTCCTCTCCTCTCCTCTCCTCTCCTTGCCCATCAAAGAACTGCAATCTGTCCTTGTCCCTAAAAATGTTAGCAGCAGGTACAGTTTCAAGATAATGCCAAACCTAGGGCTTTCATCTCAGCTCAGGACCTTGGAGCTCCATTTCCTTCTGTGGATGAAGCTGACTTCTGATAAGAGAAGCTCCTTGGAGAGCATATGGCTCACCACCTACTGTCTTCCCAAATAGGGCTTTGCTGCAACCAGACTCTTTGCCAAGAAAACATGCATCGTGCACAAAATGAACAATGAGGTCATGCCCTCTCTGCAAACCCTTGATGCTCTAGCCAAGGAGAAGGTAAAAATAAAGGTCTTTCATTTTTGGTGAGGGAGGTGAAAGGTCATGGTTATTCCCATTTGACCACAGAAGAAGAATAAGTAAAAAGTAATTTTTTGCTTATTCGAAATTTAAATGTGACTGAGTTTCCTATATTTTACCTAACAACATAGCCTAGATAGATGAGAATAGGGATCTCTGTTTTTTTGGAAATATTTGCCTAAGTTCATATTCTTACAATTGATAAATTGGTAGCTCTCATTGATACAGCAGAGACAATAAACATATTCTGACAATTTGATTATCACATAGCCCAACCCAAGGAATTTAAATGATCAAATGTCTGATTTAGAATAACTCAGACATTTGCTTTTATGAGGAGCAGATTCTTTTAGGACATTTAGAAGTACTAACACATCCAAACTAGAGCTGGCTCTGTTTTCATTTTGTTTATGAAAAAATTATAGTCAAGCAATCACCTTATTTTGGCCTTGTGCCCCTTAGCAAATCAGCAAACCACTGGGCATGGTACTCATTCTTACTATATTTTTGTCTCCGTGTGTTTTCTCCACATTCAGGGTAAAGGATCAGGGGGCCAGCCTCCAAAGGTTCTGAGGTACTCTGTCAGCTCTAACCAAGTTGATGATCTGAACAAATTTGGACAAAACATTGCTGGCATGTGCCAGGGGCTTCCAACATATGTGGCTGAAGAGATTCCAGGTGAGTACTCTCCTATCGTACATTCCACTGAGTGTTGGTAGAGTTGTCAGACTACCTTGGGCATGTCTGTAGAAGGTACCAGTGGTGTAGGGAATAGTTACCAAGGCTAGCACTTCTTTAGCACTGTTTTATGTGGTTTAAATATGTGAACTCATTTGCTACTCACAGAAATCTTGTATTACAAGTTCTTTTGTTAGTCTTTTTTATGGATGAGGAAATTGAAGCAGGAGAGAGAGAGAGAGAGAGAGAGAGAGAGAGAGAGAGAGAGAGAGAGAGAGAGATCACAAAGCGCATGACTGGGTCAATCCCAAGTGCTTTGGCACTATATCCTCTGCTTTTAAACTTTATAGAATGCTCCCTTTCAATAGTGCATTGAGGGTAAACTCTAGATAGATTTAAGAGAATGTATACATGCCTCCATAAAAGAATGTCAGTAGAGTCTGTTCTATTCTGTAGCTCAAACACTTAATGCCTAGACATTCAAAAATAGCTTACTCCAAAAAATGTGTCTCCCTAATAACAAAAAATACCAAGCAACTTCCTGGATCTCTGAATTGAGTGATTTTATCTTGATTGATTGACACATAGACAGGAGAGAGACAGAGACAGACTGACAGACAGATCTTGAAAGTAGTACATGCCTAGTTTGGAAACTGTGACACACCTTCACTGCCCATATAAAGAGTACTGAAATAGTCCTCTTCTTTTCATCAGAAACAAACCTGGCTTTTTACTCAGAAAAGTGCTACGATGCTAATATACTCTGGATTCTGAACATTTCCTTCTGTGGATCAACCATTCAAAGCAAATAAAAATTAAAAAAAAAAGGGAAGCCACTCAGTCATCTAAGTCATCAGAGTATGCTGTGTTGGAAGAAAAACATATGTTTTGATTATTTTTGTCATGTCATTCTGGTAATGTTTTCTGCTAGTCAATTGGATTTCTTTAAGGCTCAATAAACCTATTTAGCACTGCATTTGGTTCATACTAAGATATCTTATCATTCTTATTTGGAACCCATAGGATAATAAGTCCAAGGTGGTGGTGGCAAGTTGTTGGCGGGCAGTAGACCCAACTGTTAGCCTTTATTCAAAGCCTGTCCCCTATAAAAGAACCCCTTCAGATGCTTCAGATGTTTCTAACCACAGCGCTGGGAATTCTTCCAAGGCTATTAACTGCTATAAAGGCTGCTCTATAGATGCTATGCAAAGTAACATTTCAGATTAGCAAGGACAAAAATGCCCTCAGAGCAGCCTAAGCCAGAAAAGGAGATCTATTACAAGGAGATAGAATCACATAAATCTAAGGTTATCAAGAAGTGGGAATGGAGGTTTACAGATCCCAGACCTGCACTGCTCCCCTGCATCCCTGCAGGTGCTCGGTAGTCCTTCTCTGTTCCTCTCTAAAATCTACTTTCCTCTTCTTTCCATCCTGCAGATAGCTTTTTCTGTGCTCAGAGGAGTTGAACAAAAATATCTGCCTTGCACCCCATATATCTTTCTAGTTTAAGAGATGTCGTCATGCTCAATCCCAGCTTCAGATTTTCCTTGACCCCACTTTGGTTCAAAAGTGCACAACCTCCATTTGTTGATAGTAGGGAGAGTGAAGTCACACACACACACACACACACACACACACACACACACACACACCACAAGGGCTTGCATTTCAGGAGACAATTCTCAGAGAAAAAGACTATAAATGTGTGTTACAATAGGAACCTGCTGTTCATTTCAAAAAGTTCCTCCCAGATAATTTCTTTAAATCCCAGAGGCTAAAGGAAGACATCTAAGCCTTTCCAGGTACTGGGATGAGAAATATCAAATTAACCCTAAAAATCAAAACTGAAGATATTAATTTCCACAACTTGAAAAATACTTACACATGTATCAATTCTTAATGGGAGAAAATTTGCACAATTTACTTTATCCTAGCCCAATTTCACTGCTGTCCATATGAAATGAATTACCAGATTAGCAGTATTTTTTTGAATATCCCTAAACCATGGAAGGTAAAATCTGTCAAAGGCCCATCAAAGGTTACCAAGACACTGCCTTACTATAGAGTAAAGCAAAAAAAAAATGTGATTCATAAACTATACAATGCCATGTAACTGAGTTCTGAGAACTGATAAATCCCACAATTTATGGAATCATCTCATTACTATTTTGTGATTAAAAAACTAAATTCATTATGAAGGTACAAAAGTTCTGGATTCTATATACCTATCAAAACATTAAGAGGAAGATTGTAAAAATTGTAAGTAAAATTAAACAACTTCATTATCCTAGTTGAAGATTCCAAAATATATTTTTCAACAACTTATGCAAAAAAAGGTTAAGGTATAAAACTTTTAACTGCATTAAATTTATTTTAATGAACATATAAAATACTAAAGAATATATGTGCTTTTTTTTTTGTTTTTTGGCAGAACCAGGGATTGAACTCAGGCCCTTGTGCTTGCCAGGCAAGCCCTTATTCTACTGAGCTATCTCCCCAGCCCCTAGAATATATATTCTTCAGAGTATATGAGTTTTATAAAATTAAGCACAAACATGGACATAAATCAAATCTCAAAAACTTTGAGATAATTAGCTTTATAAAAAACATATTTTTCTGATATTTATTTAATTGAGATAGAAGAAATAAACCCCTTTAACTGAAGCAAAACAATTCCATTTATTTTGAAATTAAGTAGTATACATCAAAATCACCCAATAGCTAAAGAAAACTACATGGTTAAAACTAGAAAACATTTAAAATTATAACTATGAAATAATGGAAGCAACATATTTAAAATTTCACCGTAGTATCTACAGCAATATGTAGTAGAAATTTAAGGTTAAATCTTTATAAAAGGGGAGACACTAAACACCAAGTTAGCTTCCACCTTTAAAGATGAGGTAGGAGACCCAGTCCTAGCCCAGGTCCGGTGAGTGTGCAGAGAGTTTCCTGCTACCCTGCGCCGGCGGGACCAGTCCCAGCCCAGGCGCAGCGTGGGCCGGAC